>NC_037673.1:78874093-79081543 GCF_003255815.1 Theropithecus gelada
GGCAAGCAGGTCCTTTACAGACCCTATTTAATGAGAGAGTTTCTTGACGAACCACATGAGACACAAAGTAAAATAAAATGAAAATTCCTTACAAGAATCTCTTGCAGCTCAGCTGATATGTAACTGCGTTTCTAATAATGTACCTAAACTGAATCAACAACAACTTTCATGGATTATGTTCTTACAGTTTACTGAATTTCGCACTGAACAACTCTATATTCCACTGTCATTTCTGTTGCTAATCCAAATAATATAAAATCAACTAACTGGCCAGGAAAGAGTGATATATCCTCTTTTCTTCTCTTTTCCCCAAATTAGTAGATGAGAAATTGCATTTGCTTAAGTTCAACTTACTTCATAAGAAAGATTCAATACCTAAATGCAACACAAAATGAATTGTAGACTATTTGGTGCCAACTGTGAACTGAAATATAAGGTTGCATGATGTATGACTGAAAAGATGGTCACACCTTTCTTGGTGTGCATAAAAAATTAAACTATTCACACCATAAGAATGAGAACATAATTCTGATCAAGATGAAATAAAAGGGCTTGGATCTGTCTTCCTGCCAGAAACAACCAAAATATTGGACGAAATACGTTAAACAATGGCTTTCACATAACTGGATGTCAGGTAAGAAATGTCACTGGATGACAGTGAGAGGTAGGAAATAAACAATGTGATCTTTATCATTGTCCCAGTTTACTGCCTAGAGAGAGTTTTCAGGCCATGGTGCCAACTGTCTAGGTTGTGGAGGAACCAACTTTCATGCTCTGCTGTTAGTTCTGTAAAGAGCACAATGACTTTGGAAAAGTTTACCAGTTTCTTAAACATATACCTACCATACGACCTGGTTATTGCACTCCTAGTTATTTACTCAAGAGAATGAAAGCCTATGTCCATAGAAAGACGTACACAAATGTTCATAGCATCTTTATTTGCAATGGCCAAAAAAACTGGAAATAACCCAAATGTCCATGAATAAGTGAGTGGATAAACACACTGTGATATCATCTATGCAATGGAATACTACACCAATAAAAAGGAATGATCTGTTGATACAATAGCATGGATAAATCTTAGAGAAAGCAGCAAAACAGTACAGACTGATTCCATTTATATAAAATTCTAGAAAATGTACACTAATCTAAAGTGACAGAAGATCACTGGGTGCCTGAAGGTGGGGGTAGAGGTGCTGGGAGGTAGTGATTACAAAGGGACACAATGAATAGATAGATATATTTATTATTTTTACTGTGGTTATGGTGTCATTAGTATATACATATGTCAATAGTTGTCAAAAATGTATACTTTGAATATGTGAAGTTTATTCTATGTCACTTAAAAATATTTTTTAGCTGGTAATGGTGGCTCACGCGTGTAATCCCAGCAATTTGGGAGGCCGAGGTGGGTGGATCACCTGAGGTCAGGAGTTTGAGACCAGCCTGGCAACATGGCAAAATCCCATCTCTACTACAAATACAAAACTTACCCAGGCATGGTGGTGCACACCTGTAATCCCAGCTACTCAGAGGTTGCGGCAAGAGAATTGCTTGAACCTGGAAGGCAGAGGTTGCAGTGAGCCAAGATCACACCACTGTGCTCCAGCCTGGGTGACAAAAGTGAAATTCTCTCTGAAAATAAATAAATAAATAAATAAATTAATTAATTAATTTAAATTGTGGTAAAATATACATATCATAAAATTACCATTTTAACCCTTTTTGAGGGTACAGTTGAGTGGCATTAAGTACACTCACATTGTTGTGCAACCATTACCATCATCAATCTCCAGAAAACTCTGAATCCCTATTTATCATGATTAAAAATTATAATATGGTAATCATAATTATTGATATATTAATACTTATATCTCAATAAAGCTGTTTTTTTTAAGCCACAGATAATTTTTTTTTTCTGCTTTTAAAAATGAATACAGATCAGTAGACACTAACCTGATAATTGGTTATTTAAGAGAGCAGTTACCCTGTGCTGGGCCTTGGGCAAAGGCCTGTGTCTATATTATATCCATCAATTCTCACAACAACTCTATGACGTAAGTAGTGTTACAATCCCTATTCAACAAATGAGTAGACTGAGGACTTCTTTTCTGAGAAAAGGTGAAATTAAGTAGCTTTTCTAAGTGTATTCAGCTACTAAAATGGTAAAGCCATGTTTTGAACCTGGGCAGCCTGCTGCTAATTCAACCCTTATCTATCCAGGAATAATTTTTCAATGAGGAGAAGATAGGTGCACTAACAATTTTAACCTCATTTTCAGGGCTGAGAGGGAATCAAAGTATCTCTGAAATAGAAACCATATGTGTTCTTTCTCGCTATTCATTTTTTCACCAATTTTTCAGGATATTTGTGTGTCAAGCACTGCTCCAGAAACTTGGGGTACAAGTACTAAAACAAAAGAAAACAAATCCCTCCTGGCCCTTGCTTTTGAAGTCTCGTGTATTCTGTAAATTTTAGCCTACTGGGATGAATGTAATAATGGAAGTACATACAAATTACAGTAACTAATTCTTCTGGAAGCCTTCAGAAAAATGTCATTGAATAGTACAAACTTAATCCAAGGTTTGAAATTTTGGCCAGCTTTTTGTCTAGATAGACAAAGGCTAGGAAGCAGAGAAAGAAGTTTTACAGGTCTTAGAAGCAACATACACAGATGGTCTCAAGAAGCGAAATGTTATCAAAGACAGAGAGAAACCACTGGATATGTACTTTTTAGGCCAAAGTGTTATAAGAAGAATCATCAGTGATTGAGTTGGAAATTTCTGGAAAGTGAAAAGGGTTATTTGGGAGTTCATTAGGCTATTACAATTTCCAGAAATATTTGAACATAAAATTCATTGTGCTTTGTGGCCATGAGATAATAAAAGTAGATGAACTTGAGAAGTTTAGCTGCAATACACACTCCAGGTCACAATGTGTGACCTAGGACTCTAAGTGCCTGGTATCTCTAAGTGGTGTACTGGTACAATGAAAATAATTTGGATCGGGACTAAACTTTTGTGGCAAGCTAAATTTTACATGATAACAAGACCACCTCAAAGCTAATTTACTAAATATGCTTATGAAACATGCTTTACACACTTTATACTTGTATGAAAATGTCATAAAGCTACTTTTCTATATCCCCTTCTCTTTAAGAAAATGGAGCATTTGAAATATGAAAACTTTTAATGCTCATTTTTTCCCATAAGGAATCCTATTCTTGTAAAAATCACCGTGTTACTTTTGTTGGTAAATGTTAGGTCTATACTTTTTAGTAACAAATAAACTGAGGTCTCTTAGTTATCTTCTTAGGCAATCCCTGGTTTTACTTTTATACATTATTGACTCAATTTGTAAACATTGCATTAACTTTGTAGAAACCTCAAAGATAGTTTTCTTTTTTGTAAAGGCTAGAATTTCCTGAAGATTTTGGAGTTTCAGTTCATGTTTATTATGACTACCTCAGGGACTGATAGGAGTCTGGAAACATGGGTAAAGTATTACAAAAAGTTCTACTGAGCTTATTTCAAGAACATTTCTATCTGTGAGGACTAATACCAAGGCTGAAGCTATCGTGTTGTATTACTTTAAAGTGTGGTGGAGAAAAAGGAAAAAAAAATGGTGAAAAGAAGCATTTAATTGAGGAAGAGCAATGGAACAAAAACGTCAATTGATTTTTCCATGTTCTTGCGTAACACTGAATGAGGTAGCAGCCAAATTATCAAAATCAAAATACTATGTCCCCAGAACAGTTTATCAGAATGTCCGGGATGGGAAGGACTTACAGAGCACTTAACTAAGTTTGAAGCCACTTAAATGTGATAAGTAATTTTGTCACACACTCTCCCTCCCCTTTGGAAAGAGGGGTGGGAGCAGAGCCTCTGTGTTCTGTTCAACTTCAGTTTAGCAAAGAAGAAAAAATAAATACGTGACACCCTATAGAAACAGTAACAATTCTCTGGGAAAGTTACAATATACTGGCTCTTTGGGAATTCAGTTGCAACTTTTTCACAGAGTAAGTAACGCTTGAACCAGAGGGCATCTCAGGTCTGAGAAGAACAAAATATATCACAATAAATCCACATTATTGTGCTTTCACAAGATATATATAAGCTTGCTTGTTATAATCTCACTCCTGCTTTCCCTGCTCCCCAACTTCTTTCTTTTATCTCCTCCAAAAATCATGGAAATGTATGAGTATATAGATGTATATGGTATATGCTACATGGGAATAGCAGAAATGAATCCTGTCTTAGCTGCTTGAGACAGTTTCCGTCTTCTCTGAGCTTAAGTTTCTCTTCTATAAAGCTGAAATAATATCTATTTTTTTCAATATTATGAAGATTATGCTTGGCCTGTAATAGGTGCTCAACGATTGGTGGCCATTAGTATAATTATTTTTATTATTGTCATTATTGTTTCATTGGAGAGTGAATGGGAGACATTTAAACAGCTCATGTGAGAATTTAGCATCTTTTGTATATTTTGATCAAACACTTCCCTGTAAATAAAATATCTTGGTTTTGATAACAGGGAAATAATGTGACAATTAGATATGTCACTAGAATAGAAGGCAGATATTAATGCCAACCTTGTGTATTTATACCACTAGAACATCTTTTTAAAAACCTAATGATAGTTACCTTATTTGAAATTTGAAAACTACAACTAGAAACTTTTAAATGTAACCATACCCAGCATTTTTTGTTAAAAATCATTCTAAAATCATTATTTTAAGATGGCTAAAGGTACAACCCCATGCCAGCCACTAGCAGCCAAGTGAGCCTAGCCCCATATCGCCTTAGGGTAGAAGTCTTCCTGCTTCCCTTCCAGCCCTAGGAATAACTAGAGACCATCTCAGCCTTCAAATGCAAAGCTGATGTTCAAGCAATAGTAGTTGAAAATACCTCTACTAATCGTGACATATGATATAGTAATACAGTAAGGTTCTGTTTGCAGTAATACAGCATTAAATATGGGTAGGAAAATTGAACCAATGAAGAATGCATGTTTTATAACTATTCTATTTCCTGTGGAACTTCGCTGCACAAAGGGAAAAGAATTGGACTTTTCAAAGTAGGAAACAACTCCTGTAAATTAAACTATGAATCCCACTGTGCTTTTAGAAAAGTATTGCTTAGGTCTGCGGAGGCAAAATCTGATTTCACCATTGCTAGTATTATGTGCACGTGTTTTAGAGCAGCCGGCAGATAAATTCAGGGCTTTGTTGTAATTCTTTAAATATAAAATGTTGATGCTATTTTTTTGTTAAGGCTGCGGGGTTCATATGATATATCCTACTGATAAAAACTATACTTTGTACTTGCGTACTTAAGCTACAAATTAATTATTTCAGTACTCAACTGCATCTCCCAATTAAAGTCTAATTTTAAGGGCAGAAAATAAAAATTGACCTTTCAAATAAATGGATCTCCAAATATCAAGTGATTTAAGTAAACTAAATTTGAATCCTATAGTTAATCTTTCTTCGTAAAAAAAATCTTCAGTCATTTCTGTCAAAATTGGACCTCCCAAATGGAGTTACTATGTATCTATATCCATCCTGAAACCACACATTTGGTTCACAAATCAAGTAATTAGGAGTACAAAGGGATCTTGGGAAGTGCAATCACTTTACTGGCACATGCAAGTAAAATATGGATGCTCAATTTCCATCTTAATGCATGCAAATGATAGACCCACACATAAGGGCCTTATAACCATCCCTGTGCACAGCCTTTTGCTTTGGCTATTAGGTTGAAGGCAATATCCTGTTACTCTGAGCATGTTGAACAATGTTTTGCAAGAGAATTGCCTCCAATTCTATTTTTGTTCAAATTTCTAACTTCATTTCTAATCAAGATTGATTGTCATACTTAAGGCATTCTTTTGCCTAAGAAGGTTGAGATGTTATTGTATTTCATTTTATAATGAAACCAGTATATTTTTCTTTTTGGGTTCTATAATCCTTGTAGGACCTTGGATCCAGTGTTTACTATATGTGTGGTCTAATCTTCTTGGGACCTCCTGTCCTCATCTGAGAAATGGGACTGTACTCGGGGTTGCAATGTACAAAGCACAGAGGTTGTGCACTCTGTGAAAACTGTACAGTGATAACTTTATGTTGAACTCTTCAAGGAATTCCTAGATTGTTTTCCAAAGTGGCTCCATCATTTTATATTGCTACCAAAAGAGCGTCAAGATTCTGCTTTCCCCACATTCTCACCAACACTTGTTATCACCTGACTTTTGATTTTTAGCCATCCTAGTGGCTGTGAAGTTGTGCCTCATTATGGTTTTGAACTGCATTTCCCAGATAGCTAGTGATATTGGGCAACTTTTCATGTGCTTGGTAGTCATTTGTATATCTTTTTGGGGAAATGCCTCTTCAAATTTTTTGCCCATTTAAAAATGTGATAATTTGTCTTTTCATTATTCAATTGTAGATTTCCTTATATATTCTGGATACAAGTGTTTTATCAGATAGGTAATTTTCAAAATTGTTCTTCCATTCTATGGATTGTCTTTCCACTTTCTTGAAGATGTCCTTTGAAGTGCAAAAGTTTTTTATTTTGTCGAGATTCAAATTATTTATTTTTTTCTTTTGTTGCTTATGATTTAGTATCATAGTTACAAATTCCATGTCATGTGTTAAAGTGGCACAATGACATATTTTGAGAAACCCTGGTCTAGTTGTCAGATGGTCCTTGAGTTATGCAGTTCATTCTTTTGGAATGTGATCTGGATTTATTAGAAGCTACCATCTATAGAAAGATTAGCCTAAGCAAGATCCTGGCAACGAGACATTATATTCTGTTTATTCATCCATTGAGTGACTACTGGAGCACTGCAGGCATTATGGAAATTAGAAAGAGATGCCAACTGTGGCAGATAGTGTCCCTTGGGTGCAAGTTTTGGTGGGTTTTTGTAACAGGCGGGCCCATCCTCTGGTTCACTGTAACCCTGTGCTGGGCCAATGACCTTAACTAGCAGAACTTGAGTGGGTTTTCAGGCCGTGCTCATCTCCTTGGCCTGACACATTTGTGTAGTACTCAGACTATGCACACATATGTGCCCACACATGCTGGTCCTGGCCACTTTATTGGGTACTTTATTTTATCATCTCATCTAATACTGACATTAACCCTGTGGTGTAGATACCATTTTGTCAATGAAGAAACTCAGTTCAATTTGTTTTCCTTAGTTGAAAATGAGTAAATCACAGAGCGGAGATTCATACCCTCTATGTCTTCAGTTCTAATATTCTTTCCATTATGCCTCTCTCTCACATTCTAAGGACACTCAAATTTTGACACCTTAAAGCCTATTAAATTCCTTCAACTGAAACCACCTTAGGAACTGCCTGACATGTCAGGAACCTATTTACCATGCTGAAGTCTACACTCAGTGTTCTACTCCCTTTGTGTTGCTTCCCTGTATCACACACCTGGCTTTTCCATTCATGACTACCAAGTATTAGGCAGTGTTTCTCTTCATCTATTGCCGAACTGTAGCAAGGTCTCTTTTACATCTGTGAAGTTGCCAAAATACTATGAGTTGGAGGAAATCCTGAATTTGTGTAGGGGATTGCCTTATCTCCAGAATGCCTGGAAGTTTTTATTCAAATGTGAATGTGATGGTTAATGTTAGGTGTCATTGTGACTAGACTGAGGGATGTCTAGATGGCTGGTGAAGCATTGTTTCTGGGTGTGTCTGTGAGGGTGTTTACAGAGGAGATTGGCATGTGAGTTAGCAGACGGGGAGCAGGCATTATCCAATTGGGCCAGTGAGCTAGAACAAAGCAGGTAAAAGAAGGGGGATATTCAGCTTGCTTAGCTTCCTTTTCCGCTATCTCTTCCGGAGTGAGATGTCTTTTCTCCTCCTGCCCCTGGACATCAAACTCCAGGATCTTTGGCCTTTGGATTCTGGGACTTGCCCCAGTCACCTCCTGAGGGATCTCAGACTTTTGACCTCAGATTAGCGGCTGCACTGTCAGCTTCTCTGGTTTTGAGGCTTTCCAACTTGGACAGAGCCACACTATGGTTTTTTTTTTTTTTTTTCCTCATCCCCCAGCTTGCAGACAGCCTATTATGAGACCTCATCATTATAATCAGGTGAGCCAGTTCTCCCTGATAAACTCAGACACACACACACACACACACACCCCTCTCTCTTTCTCTCTGTCTCTCTGTGTGTGTGTGTGTGTGTGCGTGTGTGTGTGTGTGTGTCTGAGTTTGGTTCTGTCCCTCTGGAGAGCCCTGATTAATACAGATTTGAAGCACAGGCATAAAAATACACAAGGACATAGATAGAAAGTCAAGGGGCTATGGCAGAAGAGACTAAAGGAGAGGATTTTATAATTTCTTTCTTTGTAGGGAAATCTTTTTTTTTGCTAAAGAGACACATGTTGCTGCATTTTGGAAAACATGCTTTTTTTTCCTTGCCAATATATTTTGCACTGCCTTCTACCATATTTTATTCTTCTTTTGTGGAGGAGCCTGCCTCTTTTCTCTCTTTTCCTGATGGGAGAAGTGAAGAAGAGGCTCCAAGAGAATATTTCATAGATGATAAAGATGTATGTAAGAAGTGGAGCTCAGCATATCTCCTCAGGAAATGAATTTGTCAATCGTCCTTGCACCTATCTGAAAAGAAGCAAAAGTATTTGAAGAGAAGTGACTGGAAGGACAGCATGGGTAGCCTGTGCTCCCCCTGTTTGGTCAGACAAGTATAAGGATTGGCGTTTTTCATTTTAAGGGCTAAGTGACAGAGCCCTGCTCATTCCCCTGGCCAGATACATTTACGCAGTACTCGGACTGACAGAAACTAGACTAAAGTGGCCTTGCTCTTGTCCCAAGGGTGGCCTATTAGAGGAGGGGACTACAGCAGCAGGGGATATGAAGCATGTCAGCTGGGGTAGAGTTAAGGAAGACAAAGGAAGAAGAAGCATGGTTGCATTTCCTAGGGCAGAAAATTGTATAGCAGGGATATGTCTTACATGTTTCAGGAAAGTGCACATGTGTGTCCTCCAGGTGATCAATACTGGGACATCTGCCACACTAGCAGCATTGGCTGTGAGCACTGTTATCCAGGGAAGAATCTATAATTCCAAAGTGGATTACAGCAGCTGCCAGGTAAGTAAGAGAGTCCTGTCCCTTTCATTTGTCCCCACTTTGCTACTTCGTAACAGAGAAGCTGAAGCCTAGGAGACTGATATCAGCAAGATAGGAGAGAAGGAGATGCCAGCTTTTATCCCTCCACAGAAAAACAAGTAGACAACTATTCACAATCAAAAATATCCTTGGAAGGGATCCAGGTTTCAATTACAAACCAGCAGCAACACAGTGGAGCAAAAACTGGAGAACGACTGCACAGAAGGGATAGCTGGAGAGACTGGCATACTTGAGACATCTGGAGATGGCTAGGTTCAAAGAAGAAGAATGGGGGCTATCAGTATCAGTCATGTAATGGATTCTACCCTTGTCCCCTGTAACCTGCTTGGCAGAGGACACCAGTAGCTTTCACAACGAAAGTAACCTCCAGATAGGGAGATGCTGCTGAGCTTGCTACACTCCCCAAGAAGGAGTCACTGTTGTGCCTATATGCTGCCTTTCTCAATCCTGTGTGTACTAAAGATCCTTAAGCTGTGGCCACCCCATGCATATCTGCACTCCAGATCCTTGCTCTGTGGTCACACCACATGTTCCTTTGCCCCAGACACTGGAGCCACTACTGCTGCAAGCTTGCCCATCCCTTGAGCTCATAGCTGAGGCCACTCTGTGTGCATCTGTACTCTGGACCCTGGCTCTGCCACCTGAGAGGGTCTGTACCTCAGATGTGGAAGCCACCACCCACACCTTGGATCCCATAGTCAATGTCACTCTGCACACAACTGTCTTAGACCCTGCCTCTGTGGCTGCTGCAAGAGTACTGGCACTCTAGATACCAGAGCTATCACTACAGCAGGTCTATCTGTGTCCTGATCCCTGGAGCAGCAGTAGACCTACACGTGACCATGCTGCAAACCCCAGTCTCCACTGTCACTCCACATGTACACAAGCTCCAGCCCCTGACACTGTGGCTACTCTATAAAAGTGCACATCAGACACCCGTGCCACCTTCACCATGAGCATATGTGCAAGCCAGACTTGGTACCATGAAGGATCCCCTTGGCCATGAATTCCCCTGTGGGAAAAGTAGAGATCAAAAGAATCTCAGTGGCCTTTTTCATCAAAAATTCCAACTGCCCTCACCACCACTGTGGATATCCTCAGTTGTGATCACCAAGGACTCCCACAGTTTCTGCTGATGCCAGCTCAGCTGACGGAATCACATGAAGGCTATGCCTCTGAACCCTCACTGGAGCCAGAACTGTTGCACCCTATCCATCTAGCACCTTCACACCAAACTAGAGGTGAAGGTGTTTTCCCACTGAAACTAGCCCATAAAGTCTGAAAGAGGTGAAAACTCCATTAAATTCATAGATACCTATGTAAAGCAAGAATAACCATGAAAAACCAAGGAAATATGTAACTACCAAAGGAACAATAATTTTCTAGTAACCAACCCCAAAGAAATGCATACCTACAAATTGCCCGACAAACAATTCCAAAATATTTGTTTTACGGAAGCTTAGTGAGCTACAAGAAAACACTAATAGGCAACTTAATGACATTAGGAAAATAATACATGAACAGATGGGAATGATATTAGGAAAACAATACATAAACAGAAGGAGAAGTTCAATAGAGAGAAATACAGTCTTGAATGTAATGTATGTGTGCATGAATGAATGAATGTATAGTCTTAGTGACAGGGATACATTCTGAGAAATGTGTCATTAGATGATTTGGTCATTGTGCAAACATCATAGAATATACTTACACAAACCTAGGTAGTATAGCCCACTACACACCTAGGTTATATGGTATAGCCTAGTGCTACTAAGCTACTAAATATTGTAGTCATCTGTAACACAATAGTAAGAAATCATGTGTCTAAACATAGAAAAGATACAGTAAACATATGATGTAAAATATTTAAAATGGTACACTAGTATAGGGCAACTCCATTATAATCTTATGAGACCGCCATTTTATAAACAATTCATCACTGACTGAAAGGTTGGTATGTGGCATATGACTGTAATAAAAAAGAGCTAAACATAATTCTGAAGTTGAAAAATATGATGATTGAAATGAAAAGTATAATAGAGAATATAAACAGAGGAAAGAATCTGTGAACTCAATGACGGGGCATTTATAAATATCCAGTCAGAAAAGAAAAAAAAAGAATGAAAAGGAATAAAGAAATTCTTTATAGGACACCATAAAAAGTGCTAACATTCACAGTATAGAATTTTCAGAACTAGGAGAGGAGAGAAATGTACAGAAAGTTTATTTCAAGAAATAACAGCTGAAAACTTTTCAAATCTGAGGAAAGATATATACATGAAACTCAAAAGTCTCCAACCAGGTTTAACCCAAAGAAGACTTCAGAAAGACATACTATAATCAAACTGTCAAAAATCAGAGACAGAGAGAGAATCTTGAAGGCAGCAAGAGAAGTTCTCACATGCAAGTGTACCATTATGAGGCTATCAATGTACTTTTCAGCAAAACCCTTGCAGGCCAGGAGAGAGTGAGATATTATTTTCAATGCACTGAAAGAAAAAAAAAAAACTGCCAGCCAAGAATACTTTATGTGGCAAAATTTTCTTTATAAATGAAGGATAAAGACTTGCCCAGACAAACAAAAGCTGAGTGAGCTCATTATCCCTATTCCTTCCTTACAAGAAGTACTAAAGGGAATCCCTCAAGCTGAAATGAAATGATCCAAATCATTAACATAAAACCATATGAAAGCACAAAACTCACTAATAAATGTAAGTATGTAGACAAATTCAGAATATTCTAATACTGTAATGGTGATGTATAAATCACTTACATTTGTAGTCTAAAGGTTAAAAGACAAAACTATTAAAATAAGTATAACTACAATACTTTTAATAGATACACAGTGTGAAAAGATGTAAAATGTGACATCAAAAACAAAATGGAGGAGGGAATTAAAAGCATAATTTTTATATGCTATCAAAATTAAGTTGTTATCAACTTAAAACAGACTGTTATAACTATCAGATATCACATATACATCTCATAGTAATCACAAGGCAAAAACCAATAATAGATACACAAAAGGTAAAGAAATCAAAACACATCACCACAAAAAATCATCAAATCACAAAGGAAGACAACTAAGAAAAGAACAAAGAAACAAAGAATCTGAAAAATAGTCAGAAAATAATTAACAAAATGGCAATAATAAGTCCTTCTAAATTAATAATGATCAGGAATGTAAATTGGTTAAATTCTCCAATCAAAAGACATAGAATGGCTGAATGAATAATGGATTTTTTTTAAGAAGAAGAACACCCACCTATATGCTGCCTAAAATAGGCTCATTTAGCTTTAAGGACACACACAGATTGAAAGTCAAAGGATGTAAAAAATATTCCATGCAAATGGAAACCCAAAAAGAGCAGGAGTAGCTAGACTTAGGCAAAATAGACTTCATCAAAAACTGCAAAGAGAGACAAAGAAAGTCATATGTAATAATAAAAGAGTCAATTCATTAAAATAATATACAATTATAAATATATGTGCACCAAACAATAGAGTACCTAATATATAATGCAAATATTAATAGATATAAAGGGAGAACTTGACAGCAATACAATGATAATAGAGGACTTTAGTACCTCACTTTCAGCAAGATTGATCACCCAGACCAAAATCAATATGAAAACATTGGACTTAAACTACACTTTCCTTATTGATTTATACTACATAAATGCTGCAAATTCTAGCCAGAGCAGTTAGACAAGGCAAAACAATAAAATATATCCAAATTTGGCAGGAAGTACAAAATTGTCTGTTTGCAGATGATATGTTCTTACACAGAGAAAACTGTAAAGACTACACCAAAGAAACTGTTAGGACTAATAAGCAAATTCAGTTTCAGTATACAAAATCAACACACAAAAACTAGTTGGGGCTGGACGTAGTGGCTCACATCTGCAATCCCAGAACTTTGGGAGGCTGAGGTGGGTGGATCACCTGAGGTCGGGAGTTTGAGCCCAGCCTGACCAACATGGTGAAACTTTATCTCTACTAAAAATACAAAAATTAGCCAGGCATGGTGGCACACACCTGTAGTCCCAGCTACTTGGGAGGCTGGGAAAGGAGAACTGCTTGAGCCTGGGTGGTGGAGGTTACAGCGAGTTGAGATTGCACCACTGCACCCCAGCCTAGGTGACAGAATGAGATGCCATTAAAAAAAAATCAGTTGAATTTCTATACATTAACAACAAACTATCCAAGAAAAAAATTAAAAGGCCAACTTTATTTGTAATTGCATCAAAAGGATAAAATACTCAGGGGTAAAATAAGACAAGGAGATGAAAGATCTGTATAATAAAAACACTAAGACATTGAAAAAAGAAACTGAAGAAGAGAAAAAACCATATAGAAAGATATCCTGTGTTTGTGGATTGAAAGAATCAATATTGTTAAGATCCTCATACCACCTAAGATGATTTATAGATTCAGTACAATTCCTATCAAAATTCCAGTAGTATTTTTCACATAAACAAAAAAAGCAATTCTAAAATTCAGTGGAACTACAAAAAACCCCTAATAGTAAAAGCATTTTTGAGCAAAAAGAACAAAGCTGGGACATCAAATTTCCTGATTTAAAGTTATATTTCAAAGCTATATTAAGCAAAACAGTATGGAACTGACATAAGAATGAACACATAGACAAATGAAGCAGCATAGAAAGTCCAGAAATAAAATAACTGATTCAAATATGGAAACAATCTGTTTCCACTGAGAGATGAATGGATAAAGAAATTATGGTGTATACACACACACACACACACACACACACATATGTGTGTGTGTAGTAGTGGTAGTAGTAGAAGAATATTATTCAGCCTTGAAAATGAAGGAAATCCTGCCAGTTGTGATAAGATGGAGGAACCTGGACAACATTATGCTAAGTTAAATAAGCCAGACACAGAAAGACAAATACTGCAGGATCTTACTTATATGTGGACTCTAAACAGTTGAACTCATAGAAGCAGAGAATAGAAGAGTGGTTGCCAGGAGTCAGGGAATGGGAGAAATAGGGAGATGCTGATCACAGAGTACAAAATTACAGTTATAAGATGACTAGATTTTGGAGACCTAGGTACAACATGGTGACTGTAGTTATTATTTTTTCTTTTTTTTAACTTGACCATAGTTATTAATACTGTACTGTATACTTGACATGTGCTAAGAGAGTAGATCTTAAGTATATTGATATGTTAATTAGCTGACTGCAGCAATCATTTCACAATATATATGTATAGCAAAACATCACACTGTACACCTTAAAATATATACAACTTTTACAAGTTAATTATACCTAATTAAGACAAAAGAAAGCAGTAGAAGCCTAGAAAAAGCAAGAGCAGAGGTCCCAGAGCAGACTGCCAAGGCCCCAGTCCCACTCCAGTGTTGGGGAGGGAAAGGAATTGTAAAAAGCAGACTTCTCTGCCCAGTTCTTCTCCTCTGAGCCACAGGCATAGAAGCTTTGCTGGAGGGAAAGCCTTAATTAGTACATGAGATTAGCATTTTACACTGTAAAAACAGGCATTTATTAATTAAAAGTGTTCAGATAGTTATGGAATCTATCCAAGATTCAAGAACCTTAATCTCAACAGAGGAGATATTTGACATACCAGTTTAGGCAGTGATTAGAAAGAAAGGAAATTCCCAGGTTTTAATTATTACAACTCCTTGAGTGGGATCTACAAAATAACCTGGTTTTCAGCAATCTGAAATTTTTACTCAGCTCTGCTGTTTCCTACTACCTCCCACGGCTTGCCAAATATCACCCATGCATCTGTTCCCAACATTGTCTTCTCCTCAGTTTTTCCATTTGCCATAGAAACTTTCAGTCTTGATTAGGTATCTCTGGGTCATCTGAGGAAAAAATTTCCAATTGTAATCAAATTTTTAGCTCATTCCTCAGGTTCATACATTCTTGAAATCTCCTTCCTGACTTCTCTCCACCTCCTTCCAAAAATGCAACTGTCTATGCCACAGTGTATAGGTATTTTCTATTTCATTTACAGCCTAATGTACCTATCTTTATGAACAGTGGTAAATTGGTCTTTTAGACCTGAGAATACGTTGTCTCAAGATATCAAATCATGTGAAGTCTATTGGTTAAGAATGTGCATGAGGACTACAGAATTAACAGTATTATTGCTTAAGACACTCTCAGGAAAATGCAACCACAGTTACCACTTAGGTTGTTAGGGCTTTACCTCCCTCAGCTGCAAGGGGAAAAGAGACTTTCTTGGTCCCTGGAACAGGGGCTGAAGAGGAGCCTGGGCTGCTGGTGACACATGGTAAGTACCAAGAAAAGGAGCTAGGTAGGGCTAGGGTATCCTGCCTACCTTCTACATTTTGGTTTCAGCGTTCCTTGTTTCTTCGGAAATCTTGGTGTATTGGTCCCTTTCGTCTTCCTTGAACTTTCCCCGTCATTGCTTTTTCCCCTTCTTAAGCCACTGCAGGACACACTGCCTCTTGGGAATTCATAAGGGTGTTTACTGATAAGAAATGAAAAGAAGAAGAAGAGAAGGAGAGAGTGGATAAAGGGTACAAAATGAGTACCATTTCTACTCCCTTCCCATCCTTCTTGCCTTTGATCATTTAAACTTTTAAATGTTACAATTGGCATCCCTTGGGTGGGAATCAGCCCACAGACTAGTTTTGTCTGGCCTGTTTAACATTTTAAAAGCTGGAAATACTGGACCAACAGCCCACATTACAATTGGCTGGAACTAAGCAGTAATGAGTCTTTAGATGAAGAGATTCCTCTCTATTCTCTATTGTTTACTTCTCTACTTCACTCTTTTATGATATCCTCATGGCCTCAGTAAGTCATTTGAGTTTGCAATGTTTCTCAAAGCAGAGAGTATATTGTATTCCTGTTTTCATCTCTACTCTCTAATGAAATTCTCAGGTGTAGAGCACTCTCAAATGATGTAGTCATTTTACATTTTATCTCTCTCTCTCTCTCTCTCTCTCTCTCTCTCTGTGTGTGTATATATATATATATATATACACACACACGCACACATATCTGAAGTAAGAAGACTTTGGACTAGGGTAATTTATAGCCCTTCTGGACCTTAACTATCATGAGTTGAAGGTTCATTTATGATTCCTGGGACAATAGTTTTCAGGCCTTATCTGGATAATTCTTCCCAGGAATTGGGATGAGAGGGAATCAAACTAGGTCTCTGGGAGGGAGAAGAAGCACTGAGACTCAGGCTGGGGATTTAGCTATGAGGCAGCCCTGGGTGTATGAAGGTAGCAGTAGGGATGATCCTGGTGGAGGAAAGGAGCTGAGAGAGGAAGGAGTTGATGGAAGAATTCATACTTATCTCCAATATCCTAAGACTTGTCACCTTATCCTCCTCCAACCAAGGTAGCAAAGCCTGCAACCCTAACCAGGCTTGGTAGTGATGAGAATATTGGGAGTCACAGCAGATGTAATTGGTACCCCACCCATAGTCCCTCACCTGTATCATTTTTGGGCATGCTAGCCCAAGTTCTAATTGCAGCCCCTACCTACATCTTTTAGCTTATTGCTTTCAGTGGTCCCTTGTCCTTTGTGGAAATAAATCAGAGCCCAGTCTGCCTGTGCACAGGACAGAAATTGGACAGGATAAACACTCCCTGGAGAAGCCCTCCACAAGCAAGTGTATAAATACTTCAGCTCCCTCACCTCTTAGATGGGATGCTTCTGAGGTGCATGTCTGTTCTGTACTGTTCCTGAGCATTTCTAATGGGAATAAGCTCCACTTACCCAGAGTGCAACCTGCTGGAAATGCACCTTTTGCCATCCTCCTTCCCTTCTCTGCCTCATTTCCCACTTCCTTATAGATGGTTGTTGATCTCACCTCTCAAATAAACTATTTGCATTTGAATTCTTCTCACAGGGTTTGTTGCTGTGGGAATCCAAACTAAGATAGTTAACCTTGTGAGATGATATGGGAGGGAGGAGGCAAGAAAAGACAGCTGCCACAAGACCGAAGATAGAACAAAAAGTTACCAAATGAGTTGTAGAAATGGGGATAGGAAAGGTCATTACACATTCTCAAGTTCTTTTGTGAGGGAAGCTTATAGATTGCATATTATATTTTAAATCATATTATTTTAACTTTATGATAACTAAGGAGGAGAGTTTTTCGCACATTGTTCTTTTCTCTTGTTTTCTAGTGACTACATTTGACACTGGTGCCCAGTAGTCAGAGACCATAGTACCCTTAGAGTGTTCAATTTCCCTTAGCTTCTTTTCTTCTTAGGATGACAATCAATGTTTTTCTTTATCGTTCTCCTTTTTTTCACATAGTACAAATGTTTGACTATGTGTAAAATGTTGTCATTTTGCTAACTATATTGCATACACCAATGTATATAGTTGGTAAATATATATACCAACATGTTAGTAAAATAACATGTTGTTATTTTACCAACTATATTATAAGAAAATAAGAAACATGATTTTGTCACGTGCAATAAAGTTAGTGTGTGGGATTCAGTGTTAATCACATATGTGCATGAAAAAGATTTTCCACTAAGGGAGATAGATTTGCTGAGCTATCATCCTTCCTTCATCCATTTGTAGTCAATGGGATGTTTTTTTAAATGATGTCTAGCTGAACCAGCCAATGGAGACAAAAATATTTATGTATAATTTTCCTCTAAGTTCACTAGTCATTTTGTAGATCAGTTGTAACTTTGGCTACTCCAATGAGTTAATTTCTTTCTAGAGAGATTATAAACTCCTTAAGGATGGAAAATAATTGTTACTTTTTTGAATAATGCCTACTATCTAAAACAATGCACATAAAAGGTGCTCAATAAACTTTTGTTGAATTGAAGAGAGAAAATATAAAAAATTGAAAGCAGTCTGTTTGTAATAAGTATTTGCTGAGTCTTACAGATCTTCTTCTCTTTTTTGGGGGGAATTATTACAACAAATATTTGACCTTTGATTTGTAGGGTTAAAATGTGATTTCTCATATTTTAATGGGAGCAAGCATTAGTCCTGCAATTCTTTTTGTCAATAGAAGAAAAATGGAATGTATGCTTGCTACTTCTATGTGCTAGTTGATACCCATGCTGAACACTTTTCTCACAACGTAGAGGTTTCCTTGTTTTCTGTCTTGCATTCTACCTTTGCTCACCACAGAGACATTAATGATGGCATGTGTCTTTTTGCATCATGCAGCTTTCCTTATGCTCCTTGTCTCGGTCCCACTGTAGTCAATTAAATACATGGAAACTGGTAGTCACTGAAAATAAACAGCAACTGCAAAAGTTTTGCCTCTTAAGAAACCTTCTGCATTGTATTCCGCCCTGCCTCATTGATTCTAAGATCTCTACCGCTTCCTTGTGTTCAGAAACCAGACTCTTCAGTTTGTCTTGCTCCAGTCAGACAAATGCTTTATAAAAATGACCTATATTTTTCAGACTGTGGGGAGGGAAGAAAAAGACTTTGAGAAAGTGACTAAGGAGGGAGTAAGAGTGATACAATCTTTGATTCAATTTAGTTGGACTGCGTTCTTTATGCCTTCATCTTTTTCTTTATTAAAAAGATAGCGTTTTTGATGCTCTGCTCCAGGCAGCCTCCCAGGGTGAGTGCAGATGTGCTGAGCCATTTGGCTGCCTTGAGGACAGACTCAGAGAGCCTCTCTTCTCACTAATGAAGTCATCTCCTCTCAGCAGCCCGGCCTCTCCCATCACTCCATGTTGGAACTTGGCTTTGGCTTGCATAGTTCTGTCGTGATGTAGATGGTCTTTCAGTTAAGTTCTAGAGAAATCTGCTCAACCATGAAGAGGACATTTACAGCATAGGAGAAAAAAAATTTATTAAAACAAACATTTTACTGTAACATTTTGATTTGGGGATTGGCGAGCAAAAACTCAATATCTGATTTCTGGGGAAAATCTAATGTTTTATGGCTTTCTGAGGAAATTTGTCTGTGTTTAATTTATCAGACCAATTTTATACTTCAGGTTAAAGCACAAAGAGATTGCCACCTTCACCTTGCCTTTTGCAAGATTTCTTTTTTAAGAATAAAAAGAAGGCAACAAAGACCTTATATTTCTGTATTTCCTAGAAAGCCAAAGAGAATTCAAAGTGCTGGATAAAATGTCTGTCCCTAATCTGTAGTGTTTTATTTTATTTTATTTTTTTAAAATTATGACACAATCTTAGAGGATGGGCTTCCTTTTTCTAGGGTCTTTGAAAGTTAATAAAAGTACATTTTTTAATCTGTAGCATTATTGCATCATCCAGAGAGGATAATTTGCTTCATCGTGCCTAGGACCAGTCAGATCAAGGAGTTGAAACTAAGCTCTTTGTTTTCTGAATTTGAATGGTACTGGAATCTTGTCATCCCTAGAGCAGCAATAGATGATGCCATGTCTAAGAGCAGTTCACCTGATCAATAAAAAAGGAGAAGTCTGAAATGTGATCCTAAAGAACCTCAGAAGGAGGTTTAGATGAAGATAATAAAATTCCCTGGAGACACATTTGCCATCTACACCTTTCCTCTCCAAGTCATTGGCTTGCTGCCCCTGAGCTCAGCCAAGATCCCAAAGACAAGATCAAAGCAAGGAAGCAAGGCACATAGCTTCTGGCTTATGGTTTCTTTCAGACACAAGCATTGTGAATGAAGATCTTGCTTTATTTATACCTGGGATCTTGGAGTTTTCATAAAGAATATCCCCAGTACAAAGACATGATTTAAAGGGGGACTTACAGAATAAGATTTTAATTACTGTTAGATTCATACTTGAGTGTAATGGACAAATAAATACAATTTTAGTTATAAAACCTGAAAAAAATATATTTTCCCATTCAAAAACTTCTGATAGTTTTGTCAGGCATTGGAGAATCAGAAATAAATGCTCTCTCATTTTCTTTCTCTTGATGAAAGAAAGTCAGTAAAAACAGTTACATAGAAATAATAATACAACCATAGACTCTATTCTTAATATACCCGGTATGTTTTCCTTTTTCTTTTTTATCCATTCTCTATTTTAGATAGCTAGAGGGGAAGTTCTGCCCTAGAGACAGAAAGAAGATCTCCATGGGATATAATTTCATTTTAGTTATCTGATAACCTGAAGAAGTATTTAATTTTCTGAATAATAATGTTACAAGTCAAAGAAGAGAGAAGACAGGCAGTATAAAGGTTTTCAACATTGTGCATATTCTAATTCCTTAAGTCAGCTCTGATAAAGTGCCTTTGTCCTATAGAGCTATTCGGTCAAGGGTTGTGATATCTCTTGGCATTAAAAGAAACTGTAAATTTTGGAGGACTAGAGAATCAAATTTGGCAACATAAATGAAAACATCCCAGAATGTAAAAAGTATCTAACCCATCACTTTCAACCATGTTCCATTATGTACAGATGGCATTATTTATAGAGAATTTTAACTATTAACATTTCCCTAAAAATGGGCATTAATCTGCTATTACTTGCTTGTTTCTGCTCTAGTTCTCCTTTGTTGAAAGGTTTTACTTAACTGTATCATAAAGGGACAAAAGGATAACAGATAATAAACTTTTCAGACTGGCAGATCTGTCACTCACAGAAACGCCTTGGGCAGGTTACTTGAACTCTTTGAAGCTCAACTAGATTTACTCAAATTTAAGAAAGAGAATAAAAATCCGTATCTTGGAGTGTTTCACAGAAAGGTCTACCTTAATGTCTGGAGTATTTATTTCCATGAAGATTCATTTTATTTTATTTCTCCCCCTTCCTGAATCAAGCAATCTTGAATCTAAAGTTGCTATGAGAAGCACTGAAAAGACCACTGGACTATTAATGGTGTGACCTTGGGACAGTCACTTTCTGCACCTTAGTTTGCTTACATGTTATACATGAAGGTTGAAGTCTGATTCTGCTCTGTGACTATCATTCTAAATATCTGATGAAATCAAATTTCAATGTTTGCAATGGTAGTACAATAAATTTACTAAGAATAAATAATTCACTGCAAAAACAAATCGATTTCCAAATGATGTAACTGATAGTTATGTTACTCACGGCAGTGAGCTGATAAATAACAAAAGAAATGAAAGATGCACATTGTGAGACCTGAAATCATCCTGACAAGTCTTCTACCTGTTTATCACTTAAAATCAATGACCACGCTGAATGCCTACAAATCACAAAATATAAAAGAAATCTTATAAATGTGCATGCATAAGAGTCTAGGTTACTACAAGTTTTAAAGTGTAAGTTTAAACCAAACTAATCAAAGGAGTTGAGAGGAAAAATTGGCTTTCATCTGTAATCACTACTGTTCTGAGGTCCTATGTTTAATATAATTTTCTAAGTAGAGGCTTCAGAGAGAAGAGTTGTGAGGATGCTTTCTTATTTGTGTAGAAGGAAAAGTTTGCCACCCATTCTAGTATCCCTAGTGTTATACTGATGTGCACCTTGGATTTATTTTGTTCCTATTGTATAAACTCATACTTGACTTCAAAGAAAAGGAAAATCCAAAGTCCCTCTTTTCTAAGGGGACAGAAATCCTTTGTATCAACTGTTTGACCCTTTGCTCTATAAGGTCCTATTGGAAATCTTTTGTAGCACAATGCACGGGACTCTTCTATGTGTTGATGCCGTTTACACAGTGGGATGGGCCTCACTGAAGAAAAAAATCGCATAAACGCATGAAAGATTATGGTCTTATTTCCTGACAGCATGAAAGGTAATTGATACTTCCAAGAAGTCCCTGTTACTCAGGAAAATTATCAAATATTGTACTCAGAGATACTTGGAAAGACTGAATGAAAGGAAGAACGAAGAAAGCAGAATCTAGACTTATGTGGGAAGAGATTTGTAGCAGAGGAAAAGTATTCTCTTTGAATTCGACAAGGGATTTGCCTGGGGGAATTTCCTGTCCAGCCCTTTATTACCAGGGTCTTTTGACGCCGGGCTCCCCATTGGGCAGTTCCCTGGGAGTGCAGTGGAGAATTCTTACACTTTCCCTCTAGGTCTCCGAAGGATCTCGTTTTCTTAGTGTCTCTTTCAGGTTGGCAGGAGCCTTGAGCCTGACACTTCCCTTTGATGGGACAGGCAAGCTCTGTGGGCGCGTAAACACGCTGTAACCAAGTTCTTTGCTGATTTTACAGTTTTGTATGCTCCCGAGAAGAAGTGATCGTACTCAATTGTCTATTGCTGGCCTGCCCCCTAAGAGCCTGGGGGCTCCTTTCCCCTAACCCAGAACTAGCTGCACTGGGGGCGCGGAAGTGGGGGTGGGGAAGGAGTGGGAGGGCAATGGTTTCCGCGAGCAGAGCGATGTTACTGAGTGAGTGCCTGAATGGGGAGTGCTGCTGTCCCCAAGCCGATTGGTACTTCTTGTCAGGAAGAAACGCCAAGAGGTGGGAGTGCCTGGGGAGGGAGGCAGGCGGTCCCTACCGCAGGCGCGGGGAGCTGCCTTTCCGCCCCTCCGCCTGCTTTCCAAGCCTGGGCTCTTAGGAGTGGCTGAAGCTGTGGAGCGCTTTTGGAGCCTGTGAATGAACCCTCCTCCTCTCCCTCCTCCTTCTTCTCTCTGAGTCTCCTCCTCGGCTCTGACGGTACAGTGATATAATGATGATGGGTGTCACAACCCGCATTTGAACTTGCAGGCGAGCTGCCCCGAGCCTTTCTGGGGAAGAACTCCAGGCGTGCGGACGCAACAACCGAGAACATTAGGTGTTGTGGACAGGAGCTGAGACCAAGATCTTCGGCCAGCCCCGCATCCTCCCGCATCTTCCAGCACCGTCCCGCACCCTCCGCACCCTTCCCTGGGCCACCACGCTTCCTATGTGACCCGCCTGGGCAACGCCGAACCCAGTCGCGCAGCGCTGCAGTGAATTTTCCCCCCAAACTGCAATAAGCCGCCTTCGAAGGTAATCACGTTTCTTTTGTTCCCCCCTTAAAAAACAAAACCAAAAAAACTTATAGAAAAAACCCCGCGATCTTAGAAAAAAGAAGTACATTGCAATTGGTAGAAGGCTTTAATTAAGGCAAGGAGCTGTAAGGCGAAGTTAAGAAAATGTAGGCACTTAAAAAATGCAGGTAACTTTCAAAAGGGCTTTTGGGGAGAGGGATACAGAGGAACCTTGGTGTTGAAAAAGATTCAGACAAAAGAAACGCAGGGTGGAGTGGGGGTAAAATGACTAACGGAATTGGGGGAAGGGAGGGAATAAATTGTAGAGAAATCATAGAAAAGTGGTGGGTTCTTGAGCTGGAGAGAAGAGAGGGACCTTTGGCGCTTTGATTTTTTTTTTTTTTTTTTTTTTTTGTTCTTAACACGCTCGAGGCAAAAGTTTGAATGGGGACTACCAAGACTTGCCACAGACAAGTCCCCGAAGCCGCCTTGGTGCAGGCCACCTGGTTTCCCAGCCCCTGGTGTGTGGTCAGTGCCTGGTGTTCCTGGAAAGCCACTCCCGGGCAGCTCCTGACAGTGCGACCCGGCGCCCAAGCAGCCTGGGACCTGCGCGGACCTGACCCCTTCAGACCGCAGGCAGTCTGGGAGGAGGTCTGGCCGGGGGAGGTGCAGGATCCCCGCCGTGTCTCTTTGACGACTTGGGGACTGTCACGGTTCTCTCCCGGCGCCCCTGGGTTCTTTTGTCCTGCGCGCGGTGCGAAGGGGCCAGCAGGCAAGGAGCAGAGGATGGGGGGTGGGGTTGTTGGAGCCCCGCGGAGGTCTGGGAGGCCCCTGGGCGGGAAAAGCCTGTTCTGAACCGGCAGGGATGTGCAGTAATTTTTCTCACCCTGAAGAGCGAAATGGGGTCTGTCGCTCCCATCTCAACAAGCAAACCGGCACCCAGAGAGCACTGCAGACAAAGGTGGCGCGGGGACCCGCATCAGGGGCCTCTAGGTCCAGTGCTCTCGCCCAGACTACAGGAGTCCTCCGTTTCCTTACATATCCCCCACCCCCTCCTAGTTCTCCGCTCTAGTTGAGCAACTTTACTGGCAGGTCTAGCGGCAGCGGCGCGCGCGTGTGCCGGGAGCCCCGGGGGACGTCCTTGGCTGGAGCGCCCCACTGTCCTGCAGAGGCGTGGGCGTTGTAGGGCGACATCCCCGGTGCATGCGGACCGAGGGCATCCGGGTTGTCCTGGCTCGTGGTCTGTGTCACTGGGCGTGGAGCGGTCTGGGTGTTAGGCAACGGAGAGCGGGGTACAAAAATAGTGTCATAGCCTAAACTATTTGCTCTCCAATCCAACTGCGTCTCGGCAAGTCCTGCATGTCCCTGGAAGATGCTGCGGGAAGGGGGAGAAATCTACACGGTGCCTGGAGAGTTGTCCTGCTGCGCGCACACCCGCGGCAGAGTCTCTCTCGGTCGCGTTTCTCATCTTTGTGTCTCCCTCTGTCTCCATCTTCTCTGCCTCCCTTCCCCTCTCCCAGCCTCTGTTCTGTCTCTCTAGCTTCTGCGTCCCCTCCCCCACAGCTGACAAATGAATGGCTAGTGTGAAATCCCTGCCTTCCCCGTCCTCCAAGGCAGCAGGGAGGGAGGAGCGAGGGAGGCGGTGCGCTCCTTCGGATCTGCCCCCAATTCAGCGCACAGGACTTGCAGAACCTAGATGTCTAGGAATTGGGAGTTTTGCGGCGGGTGTGGGCGCCCCCTAATGGAGAAGTCCCGCACGGGTTGAGAAAAACGAGCCCCCCAGACCTAGCGAGCAGCTTTCACAACCTTGTGTTCAAGGATGGAAGGCCCTAGTTTCCCCTTAAGTCATTCATTTTGCACTCCACAATCTGCGGCGTACATCTAGGGGTTTGGAGGACCCTGAAAAAAGGTCTTGGTACGTGCAAAGTGCAGAGACGCCTTCTCGCGAATCGGCTGGAACGCACGCGGCGCCCTGAGTCGAGTTCGCCGCTTAGTGGACTAACGCACATGGCCTGGGTGGGGCCAGGTTTCAGAGGTCTCGACGCGCCACCCTGTGCGTCTTTAAGAAAGATAATACAAATGCCGCGCTCTCAAAACCCATAACCACTTGAACCCAAGGCTAGGGCCCCGCCCCAGGATATTGCAAAAGAAGGGCTTCTAATCCAAAACTTAAACTTCCTCAACTTAAGGGCGCGCGTCAGACGCGAAAGTTGAGAGAAGGCGGGCGGCGGGAGGAAAAAAGAAAGGGAAGGAAGGGAAGTGGAAGGAAAGAAGACAGTGGAGGGGAGGGAAAGAAGAAAGGAACGGAGATGGGGCAGATGGCATTCAAACAGCCAGGAACGGATCGGAAGGGTTCGTTTCGGGGTTTGGGTCTGAATTTTGAGACTCGTTTTAGGATGCTCTTTTTTCTTTCCCAGCGGCAACAAATGTGACTGCAGAGGCGTGTCGGGATGGAAGGGTGGGAAAGAACCAGACGAGCGGAGGTGGGCCAGTCCCGCCCAAAGGGGCTGGGTCTGGGAGCCGCCCCAACTCGCTCAGCCCGCGCCAGGGGAGGACCCGCAACGGGCGCTACCCGCAGCGGCTGGGTTCGCCAGCCGCCACGTGGGTTGGAGCTTCGGCTCCCAGCCCGAGACGGGTGTGACTTCCTGGGCTCGGAGACTGCAGTACAGCCGCACAGGCGGTCGGCGCAGCCGAGGCCCCCACCCACCGAGGCCAATGGGGGCGGGGCGGGGAAGGCGGGGCCCGGCTTAGCGGAGAGAGCCGAGGGGCCTCGCCCGGAGGGCTCCGGGCCGGCTGCGTCTGGAGCTGACCCGAGTTGCATCCAGACCGCGCTAAACACTCTTATTAAAAGGCTGTTGAAGGTTTTTGTTTTTGTTTTTGTTTTTTAAGTTTTTTTGCTTGCCTCTTGGGAGTGGTAGGAGGGGCATAGTGCTTTTGTTTTGAGGCAAGGGAGAGGTTAAAATTTACTCCAAGCAAACTTTTATTAAGAAAAATGAGACGACTTTATACTGTGTTCCATTTGTTGACTTTTTAAATACATTCACGTCAGTCTAAAGATCATTTTTAGTCAATTAACAGATTAATTTAGTTCCAGACTATCATAAAGAGTTCGCCTGGAATGGCAAATATTGCCATTCGACAAGACTAATAGAATTTCATGGGGACAAATATGGAAGGGCTGCGAGTGTCACTGAGGTTCCTGTGCGTCAATGAGGAGCCTTAGCGGGGACCTGGCAGGGACTGGAAGCTCAGCACCTATTTAGGGAGTGGCTGAGCTGCAGACCTGGACAAGCTTGGCGCAGACCAGACGGTGCTACTTAGAGCTGCATTTTAAGTCCTCCCATTTTGCTCTATATTGGAAAAACTGGGTTTTAAAGATCTCTTCTATCACCTCAGATTCTGTAGCTAACATCCACGTCTTTTTCTTTTTGTCTGCTGAAAGCTGTGACCTAATTGTTTTAAGTACTTCTTGACAATTTTGCCAAACCCATCCTGAAAATACATAAAGTCCTAAAACAGGATGTTGTGAGTGTGATATAAAAATAGGAAGGTACCAATGGAAGCAACAATTAGTGTTCTGAGATAGAAGCGGTTCCCAGTTTGTAACTTGGAAATGTTAAGAGCAAGTACATCAGGGAGAAGGTCTCCAAGAGTCTGACTTCTTGCTCTGGGCTCTGAGTAAAGAAAGAAGTATGTTAGAATTGTATTGTCTGCCCGCACTAATATTGCAAAGGGTTCCAATGGATTCCAATGTGTTTGAGCAATTACTTCCTCCAGCACCAAGTCCACAGTCCTTAATCTTCTTGTGAGAAGATTAGGTAGGAAGCGGGATGAGATTCAAGACAATCATTTAGGATTTATGTCAGAACTCAAAGTTTTGTTTCTTTTGGTAGATAAAAACAGAGTTGGTTTTAAATTGTATTTCCTGCTTTCAAAAAAAACGAGGTTTGAAAGGAAACCCCCTAGATTTACATAGGTTTACAGATGTAAGTTTCTTCTTTTTCCCTGTGTTTGCAAACTGGAGGGAGATGCCTTTGATATTCCAGAATACCTGTATCTATACACTTGTAAATTCTGGTTGGAAAGGACTGAAACTGCTAAACCAAAGGTGACGATGATTAATGTTAAAGATACTATTCATTGTTCTCTCCTTTGTTGCATTATTAGGCTTAAATACTTTGGAGTTAATGATTGGTCACTTAATTGAGTAACAGAACCTTTGAGAGCACAAAGATCAACTAACTCTGTCTCCCAAAGTCTGGCAACTAAGCCCTCTTTTCCTGGTGGGATTTAAACACTTTTGTTGACGTCATTCATGGACAAACATCGGTAAACACTGTATTTAAAATGGGATATTGCCCTGTGATGGAGCAGAGCTTCTCAAGACACACGGTTCTTTTGAGGGAAAGAATTAATGACTGTATGTAGTAAGGTATTTTTTCACCACCCACCTAGAGAAACCAGTTAGGACTGACAAACACTCATTGTTGGGAGTTACTTACTCTGGTCTGAGAAAATATACTGATTGTTACATAGGTCTGTATTTTACCAGAAAACACAAAGCATGTACTCTCCCTGATTTGGAATCAGAAAAAGGGGGATTAGAGATGAATGTCTTGGCCAAGCTCCATTTCAATTAGCGAATTTTTGCCAGTTTCCTCTTGTAGCCTAGACTTGGTAAATTACATATATATAAAGTCTCTCTTTCTGTGTATGTGTGTATGTGTGCGTGTGTGTATGTGTACAGGGTTTTTAAACACTGCTAAGTTCTTACCATTGAATGTGTTAGAGGTGGTTGTATTTCAGAGGTCAGTACAAAGAATCTTTGTTTAATGTGTCAGTTCTGTTTTCTGAAACACACCTCTGGGTAGATTTACCATCTATAAAAGAATACAAATGTATATACTTTCCACATATATATACATCCTACCTCATTCTTCTAAGGATTTTAAGAGGTGTTTATGTCTGTAAAATGAGATTACATATTTTACAATAAACACATATATTGATATAATATTTTTATTATTAAATTATTGATTTGATATTACTTGAGGTATAGTGGAATGAGCACTGGACTTGGAATCAGAAAGTTTGAGTTGAACTCACTAGCTGAGAAAACCAAGCAAAGACTACTTTTGGATGTTTAATGTCATAATCTATTAAATGAATATGCAATTATAAAGATCAAAAGAGTAAGTACTTTGAAAAACTATACAATAAAGGGATGATAATATATTGTGTCTGTGGGATTCATACTGATCTAATTCTATAATTTTAATAATAACCACATTACCCAAGCCATGTAGTTTCTACTAAATCTATAAAATAAATCAGAGAGGGGCATATTGTTTTAAAAATTGTTCAGTTTCATTAATCAGAAGACAGATTCCAGAAATTGACTTAAATGAAGTTGGACATTCAGTGGAAAAGAAGAATTATTCAATAAATGGTTTCAGGACCATTGATGGGTCCATGCAAAATAAGAATCAGTCTCTACGCAAAATAAGAATCAGTCTCTACCTGATTTCTCATCGTAAAAGAAATGTAAGATGAATCAAATATGAAATGTAGGGAATAACTTTTTTAAAATGATAAAAGAAAATCATGGGATTAAAAAAATAAATTAGGAATAGAGAAACCTGTTCTAAGCAAAACATGAAACCCAGTGCCATTCTAGGAAATATTGATAGATCTAAGTAAAAATTACACAAAAGCAAATAACACATTTGGAAAACATCTATGACATATGAGAGACAAAGAGCTAATAACTCTCGATAGTCCATGGACTTTTATAAATAACTTTGAAAAGTTCACATCTATCAAAATATGAACAAAAAATTATGTACAGGTAGTGGCAGAGACATAGAGTTTTAAAATTATATTAAAAATCACTCAGCCTCATCTGTAATTAAATAAATAGTAATTAAAACACCAATGATATGCTACACCATTTTTTCACCAGAGGTGTAACAAAAAAATAATTTTTTTTCTTTTCTTTTTTTTGAGATGGAGTCTCGCTCTGTTACTCAGGCTGGAGTGCAGTGGCACGATCTCAGCTCACTGCAACCTCCACTTTCCAGGTTGAAGCGATTCTCCTGTGTCGGCCTCCCTAGTAGCTAGGATTACAGGCACCCACCACCATGCTTGGCTAATTTTCGTGTTTTTAGTAGAGTGGGGTTTCACCATGTTGGCCATGGCGGTTGATCTTGAACTCCTGACCTCAAGTGATTCACCCACCTTGGCCTCCCAAAGTGCTGGGATTATAGGCGTGAGCCACTGTGCCTGGCAAAAAGAAAATAAAAAAGTTTGATGCAAGTTTGTGTTGGCCAGGTTGTGGAGAAACTGGGTCTCTCATATACTATTGTATAAATGTAAATAGGTTCCTCTACTTTAAAAAATAATTTGGCAATCACATGTTTTTGATTCTTTATCAAAATTTTTAAAAAGATGTAGATACTCTTTCATCCAGCAATTCCACTTCTCAACATTATTACATGGATGGATATTGGTACCAATGTCACCCAAGACAAATGGACAAGGATGTTCTTTGCAGCATTGCTTCTAAGAGCAAATATCTGGGAACAGTGTAAAGGCTTATCATAGGGAACTGTTTAAATAAAAGTTGCTGTATTCCACCTAATGGAAAACTATGCAGCTGTCAAAATAACATGGAAAAATTGTATTTGCTGATTTGGAACATTCTCCAAAATATAATGTATTTTAAGTGAAAAAATTGATAGACAAAACTGTGTATATAGTATACATCTAATTATGTAAAATGGGTGTATATTCATTCTTTTAACAAATATTTACTGAGTGTTCTAGGCATTGTGGATACAGGAGTGAACAAAACATCAAATACTGCCCTGTTGGAACTTTTATGATGGTAGGTAGAGAAAGGCAATTCCCAATCACATATGCAAAATGGTGATATGTGCTAAGATGAAAACAGAGCATGGGAAAGGGAATAGAGTGCAGTATGTCTTAGGTAGAGTAATGAGAAAGGAGTTCACCAGACAGAGAACAGAGGAGTGCTAAGAGGTGACAATGTGAAAAAGCTTAGCCAAGTCCAGGATCAGGAATCCAGTTTCAGGTTAGTAATAAATTCACATGATGCTATTACTTGTATGAAGTAAATTCATGAAATTTCACACCTAAATCATGTGATTTCTCTCTGCATTACAATGATTCTTTCTGTGAGAAAGAACTGAGGAGCAATATGATACATGATACTCATTACATCTACTTTGTAGCTGAGGTATCCTAGAAAGTTGGTTGTCTGGGGTAACTAGTTAGCAGAATGGTGGACAAAACCACCGTGTCTGTGTCCTTAAGTCACCCCTTGTCAGCTGATCTTCCCCCAAATCAAGGGAGAATACTAAATATCGATTTAATAGAATCTTGGCTTTTTCTCTGAGGCTGCCCATCCCTGGTGTGTCCCTTATCCTCCCTGCAGACATTTCTCATGGATAGGAGTTCTATTGACCTTGTCTTTTATGTCTCCCAGGCAATTAAACAGTCTCAGTACCCTGTACCTGGATTGTTCAATGACTTTCTTCCCTTCTCAATGACTTCACTGGAGTAGAAGGCTAAATATAGGCATTCGCTCTCGTATCTCTCAGGTCTTTCCATGCAGACAGACTTGTTATCACTAGTAGACGGTGCTTATAAGAGGGACATGGAAAAGTGGAAGAATGGAAATAGGGATTTGGAGTGGTGCTAAAAACAAAGAAAGAGGCTTCTGAAAGCTTTCCATTTAATAAAATCAAACATAGAAGACACAAGATGTAACTTAATGACCAAGGATAGGGGCATAGCCTTGAGAAAATTAGAGAAGTGGAATGAATGCCTTGGACTCCAAGGAAGAAGGAATGGAAATGTAGTTCTGAGGCAGCTAACATCAATAAAGCCCTCTGATATATTTACTATGGAAATAAATGATCATCTTTTAATTCAAGGGTTGCAAACTTAGGTGACTGCAGGGTCGAGGCATGGAGTGGAAATGGGTAAGAGACTAAGTGGGGGCAGCAATGGCCGTGAGCACACAGACTCAAGGGGAGAGACTGCTGCTTGGTTAATGCTCATGATCAGCCAGCTGAAATATAGACTTAATGTTGCTAGACCTTCTGAGTTTTTGAAAGAAGTTAGAGATCTGATATTTAGTGTAAACGGTCTAATTTTTAAATTGAGTAACTCATTCAAACATATTTATGCAACTTAGTCAAATGTATTTAGAGCATGTCTGATCTCTTCCTTGTATTCTTACCTAGTCTTAGGGGTAATCTTAGGAAAAGTGATGTGTATACTTGTTATACCTATATAGATGGAGGACCATTCTCCTGTCCCCAACAAAAGACACTTTTATAAGGATTGAGTGTGGCACAAAGAGTTTGTTTTTAGTATTTAAATTGAGTAGGAAACTCAAATGCAGAAGAGCCTTTCCTGGGTCACACCTTTGGTTTTTTTATATGAGATTTGACTCTCTAGATATTGACAAACATCATATTATTGGGTCATGGTAAATCTTCAAGTGGACTGATTCAAAAGCATTCAAAAGTATTTCAGGTGTTAAGGAACTGTTAGCACTGAGTTTCAAAGGTGTTTCTGCATAAGAAATAGAGGCACTGATCATGTATTTGATTTACAAACATTCCTCAAGGATCTACTCTGAAACTGGCACTGAAGAAATATTGTGGGAGTTATTAAGTTGAATGAAGTACTAGCTCTGCCTTCCAGAAGCCTACTGTTCTACAGAGGAGATTAGACGTGTTTACAGATAACAATTTGAAGTACATAGCAATAAGTTATAGGATGATTTATTCCAAGCATAAAGTGTATAGTGCTACTATAGTGGTAACCTAGGTTATAATTTTCAAATGTAAGCGCCCCAAATGCTATTCTTTTTACTCTTAGTGATATGAAACTATGTTAGAACATCTACAGAAAGTCTGAATTAGTAATTTTAATAATAAATATTGCATACTGATATATTGTATATCACTGAGATTTATTTTATATACATTATTATATCAATTCCTGTGATCACTTCAATAAGTACTAATTTTCACAACTAAGTAGCTACAGAAAATGAGGTTTAGAAAGATATAGTATTTTACCTAAAGTCACACAATATAAGTAGAAAATGCAGAACGTGCATTCTGGGCTATTTGACAGTAGATCCCAAACTTTTAAAATTAGGCTTATAAAGATTTCCTGGAAAAAAAGAAAAATAAAAAATAGAGAACAAATTTTCCTGAAGAAAAGTAGGACATTATTATTTATAAGTATAATTAAAGAAAGAGTTCTTATTTGAATTCAGCTAATACTCATGGAATGCATTTTCTTTAGCACCTTTTTATGATAAAATACAATCTTTTACTTTGGCTGTGCAATTGATACCTTTATTTTTCCTTGAAATATTGTAGTAGCATAGAGATGTGGTGTATACTTCCTGCTTGCTGTGCTGTCTTATAAGAAATCCAGAAACGTAGAAGCATTATGGCATTTCCCAGTTAGTGTTTAACAAAATCTATTACTAGATCCTAGTGATTATATGATAAATAACAAACTTAATTAGCAGGGTTAATTTAAGATTATCAACCATATGTTTTTCATTGTGAATTATCAGTTGGTCTATAGATGGAAAATATAGGATGTATAATGTATTAGCTTAAAAAAAGCTCTTCAGGAAATATCTAGAATTATATAATTTTAAAATTTTGTTTTGAAAAGGTCTAATTTTCATTTCAAAATATATGAAGAAATCAAATGCAGAAAAATATTAAGAAAACAGGTCTTAATTAATTAAATACTGTACAAATCCAAGCCCAATTTATGTTCAAGTGTTCAAGATCAGTTTTGTAATTTATGACTAATTCAGCATTTGCTTGTTTTCAATCTACGTTTGCTAAATAATATAGAATTTATTTTCCAAGGAAGTTATTCAGGGTCCCAACTAAAAATATATATATCAGTTAGGATGCTTTCAGCTGTAAGGAACAAAAAGTCACGATTTTATTGGGTTTAAACAATAATGACATTTATAATCTCATATAAAATGAAGTTCAAAGGCATGGTCCACTCTGGGTCTAATCCTTAAGGACTTACGCCTCGCCTTTGCTGATTCTTTCTCAGCTTCATTTCCAGAGGTATCTCACTTACTTATGGATGCAAAATCCCTACAACAGTTCCAGCAGAAATATTCCAGCATGATAATGTCCAGGGAAGAAAACTGACCACCTCTTCCTTTGTTCTCTTCTCAGGATGAATCTATCTTTCCCAGGGGCCCTTCCCTGGAGGAAGAGATCCCCTCACATCTCACTGGCCAAAACTATATTATATACTGTTCCAAATCCAATCATTGGAAAAGGGAATGGGACCTCTGTAATTGACTTAGGATATCAGGATCATCCCTTGGGCTGCAGTGTGACCCAGGTCCTCCAAAGTATATGGCTGAGGGTAGGCACTAGAATGGAACCAGAGTTGTGTTAGAAAGGAGAAACACATGGCTATTATAGAATAGTTCTAAATGTTACCAAGGAGGGCACAACTGTGGAGACCAAATAATCTTTTGCCATTCTTCTGAAGTTGGCACTTTGATTTCTAGATGGTTCCCCAACACTGGTACTTATCCTCCTAATTATAGCTGCCTTGAAATTTGAGCTTGAAGGGAACACTCTGAGACCCAGATTGTTAAATGTCTTTTCCAAAGTCATGCAATAAATTAAATGGCAAAGCCAGGGCAGTTTCTTGACTCAGTACAGGGTATTTTCTTTCATTCTTTAATCTTGAGACTTTAGAACTGTTGGTACCACTTTAAAATTCATGGCAAGAACTGGTCACTTTTGTAATTAACACCTCCTTATAATACATTTATTTTGTTTGTTTAGTCAGCTAGAAACTACATGGAGTCTGTGCTTTAAAAAGTCTGTGCTGAAGTCCTTATTCTCTGGTTTGGTATTATGTGCATGAACCACCAATTGGTTTCTTCTCACCTTACACTTGATGAAGATGTCTTTCGTTCAACATCTCTCTCTATTGCTCCCCATCTTCTTTTGCTCCATTTATGATCAGCTTTCTGTTTCTAAATAGACTTTGTGATCACCCATTTCTCTTTGTGCCAGCTCCTAGCCACTAGTTACTTGAGCTATGGTCTCTATTGTTCTTCCTACAGCCTACCTACTTGTGGTTGTCACACACACATCCACATTGTTATATGTTCCCAAACTGTATTCTGGAATGATTTTGGCAATGGCTGCATTGGATGAGATTCAAATTAATAAAGCGTTGAGATAACTTCTGCTATTACAAGTTTCCTCCTGTTTTTATAGTCCAAGAGGAGCTACTTCTTCTACTCTTATTACTTAATACTACCCTTATTACATTCAATGCACAAAAAGCGTGTAATTTATGACCTGCTCTAAACCTGAATGCTGGTGATTTCCTTTGTGTTTTTCTTAATTTCTAGGCCAAGATGTTGATAAATATAAACAGCATCTTATGGATGTGTTCAACCTTAATAGCAACCCATGCGCTACATAAAGGTGAGTATGCTAACAACTTCTTTGGTGTTAATTGAAATAAAAATGTAAGTGCTGGAGGATGAAATGGTAATGTGGAATCACTGGAATAAAAGATTGATTTTTAAAATCTATTAAGTGCTGAAAACTGTTAGTTAAAATATTATTGCACTAAAAACATTAGTTTTAAATAAATAAGTCAAAACAAAATAATAAATAGGATGCTAATGATGCAAGTGAGCTTTCAGTAACTTCCCTGATTACTTTTAGGCTTTGCAAAAAACCTCGTATATGGTATTGGGCATATATTAAAATTCTAACACTATTTATCAAAAACTTTCCTATGCAAAAAAAGAAACACTATTACACACCCAGTGGGCTAGAATTTGAAAAGAATTGAGAAGATAAAGAGAAAGCTCACAGCCATGTTTTTGCCCTTACTTCCCTTAATTTTCTTTTTTTAAAAAGCAGTTGGATATGCTTATGCCCTAGTTTTTTAATTTGAAATTTTATATTCTTCCAATGAGGGTTCTACAATTCCAAGTTTATTATTTAATATATTCAAGGTCATATATCAAGGAATTTGAAGAAAGATACTATCCAAGATTTTCACTCATCTGCTTCTGTCTGTCTAATGTACCTCTCCAGACTCAGATTCCATTTCCTCCTCACACGTATGTGTCAGACTCACCTTTTATGGTTCTCTAGATGAATTCCTTTTGCAAAAGTTTAAGTATCACTCTATCTATCATCCATCTATTTATTTACCCATCCATCCATCCATCATCTATGTATTCATCCATCCATACCTCCAGCCATCCATTCATCTGTCCAAAATATTTCCATCTGTTCGCTTATCAACATCTATCCATTCATCCATCCATCCATTCATCCATCCATCCCTCCATTCATCCATCCATCCATTTCTCCCACTCACCCATTCATTTGTTCACCCATTGATGATATTTTTTGAATACCTTCTTTGTGCCAGATATTATTCTGGGTATCCAGGAATATACACATGAAGGACTCAAAATTGACGTATCTTTCATTAAACTTATTTCTCTAGTTATAGGAGACCAGCAATAAACAAGTAAACAAACAATCCAGGTACTTTCAAATTGATGAACATAAAACAGAGTGACATCATAGAGAGTGGCCTGAGTTGGAGGAAGTTGACAAGACCTCCTTGAGAAAGTGACACTTAAAGTGAGATGAGAATGATGACGAGGAACCAGCCAGCCAAGACCTGTCTGTAAATTAGAAAGAAACATAGTGTGCTTGAATAGCAGAAATGTCACTATAGTTGAAGAGCAGTGATCAAGGGGAAAGTAGGAGACATGAACAGAGAGATTAGCAGAAAACAGCTCATCTAAATAATAATAACACCCAACACTTGAATAGAACTCCCTATGATCCAGGAACTGTTTTAAGTGCTTAACATTAACTCACTGAAACATCCACACCCATGTATTCTATTGAGGAAACTGTGGTACCAAGAGAGACTAAGCAGCTTGCTCGAAAGCCCATACCCAGTAAGAAGCAAATCTTGGAGATGAACCAGTTCATGGGAGTGTGTGCTCTTTACCACCATGTTATACTTCTTATCTATATGGAACATTGTAGAGTTTAAAAAAGTCTAGATTTTCTGCTCAGGAGGCTGAAGCAGGAGAATCACTTGAACCCGGGAGGCAGAGGTTGCAGTGAACCGAGATCGCATCATTTCTCTCTAGCCTGGGCAACAAGAGCTAAACTCCCCGTCAAAAAAAAAAAAAAAAAAAAAAAAAAGTCTAGATTTTATTCCAAGTGCAGTAGGAAGCATTGAAGGGTTTCAGCAAAGAAAGATGTGAGTTGATGAATGTTTTACAAATTCTATTTTTGATAATCTATGCAGATTTGATTGTAGGAGAGCAAGAGTAGCAGCAGAGATATCATTTATGTTATTGAGGTAGCCTGTGCATGACATGGGGGGACGGGGGTAGGGTAGTTTAGATCATGTAGCAGTAGAGATGAAGAGAAGTGAATTGGATATGTGGAGATGGAGGAGTCAGATCCACTGATGGATTGGATGAGGTGTGTAGTGAGGGCATGAGAGGAGTCAAGGACAAATTGACTCCTGGGATGGCTCTCCTTCCCCTTTTTGCCTCCGGATTCCCCTTTCTAGCCAATTTAAAAGCTCCTCCTTGGCTGGGTGCAGTGGATCATGCCTATAATCCCAGCACTGTGGGAGGCCAAGGTCGGAAGAGAGATTGAGCCCAGGAGTTCAAGAGCAGTCTGGGCAACACAGTGAGACCCCATCTCTACAAAAATTTAAAAAAATGATGGCTTGGACTTGTAATTCCAGCTACTGGGAAGGCTGAGGCGGGAGAATTGTTGATCACAGGAGGTCGAGGCTGCAGTGAGCCCTGATCGCACCACTGCACTCCAGCCTGGGCGTCACACTGAGACCCTATTTCAGTAACTAGTAAATAAATAAATAAATAAATAGATAAATTCCTCCTCCATGTCCCCCTTGTCTCCTGTGCTGTTACAGGTATAATAACATCTACCATGCTCTTGGGATAAGTAATTGTTTTTCTTCCCAAGTAGACTACTGTAAGCTGCAAAAAAGCCTTTCATCTTCTAGCAGAGTGCCTGACACCCTGACAGCACTTAGTCATTTTGTGTGTTGACAAAATGAGTGAATAAATAAATAAATGCCACAGTGGATCACCCGGATGGTGTTTAGAGTCTAGGCTCCAACAACTGGATCATGAAGACACACTAATCAGATGGTGAAGCCTAAGAGTTGTCTTCCTCAAAGTTTTTGGGAGGTGAAGGTGAAGGTCACAGAGAGGAAAGGACAACAGCAACCAGTGAATATGGAGAAAAGGATATGAAAATGGGAGTGGCATTTGGATGGGCAATATTGGAAGGGAATTTACAGGGGAAGTAGTAGGTGACCATCCCTCGGCAGAAATTTAGACTTTCCACTTAAAGAAAGAACTCACACAACAAAAAACAACTTGCGGTGTAGCTCCTTTACAGTGTTTACAAAAATAATTTTGATAGCCAACAACATTGAGTAATTTCCGCATGTCTGTACCTATTCTTTGTAAATCCATGATCACTGTTATTAGATGTAATTAGTTTGGGACTAATTTCAGGAGAATTTTTTTATACGAGAGGTGAAAGTTGCAAATATACGATCCATGTAAAACAGATATTCTGGATTTATAGTGGAAAACACAGTAGTAACTGGTTGTTGAGTCAAGACAAGTACTTTCATCTTAAGGTTTTTTCTGTTTATTCCCAGTCACTGACGAGGTCGACGACTAACATAAATGAACACCTTGTCTATTGTTATGGGCTTTATTTTAACCCAGGAAGAACTATTTCCTTTAACAATACACATTATATTATCTTATAAACTGTCCTAATCTTTGATTATCTACCATTGACCTAGTTATTTTGATGTTCCCCTTATAGTAGGAAACAGTCATGCACAGTCATGAATAAGTGAATGAATTAGATAGTGATATTTGTCACTTGAAAGGGTGATAAATTCCCATATTCTCAATCTGACATTTATTTGGCCAAGATCTGTGGGTGTGTGTTTGCTCAAACTGTGCAGATGGAATTTACATCATCTTTACTCTGAGGAATCTACTGACAGAGAATGAGGAGTAGTTGCTTATTCATTATTTAGTGATTTCTCCCTTACTGTACTCATTTGGACCACAAACCATCGGTAACAGCCAACGTTTTGTTAGGATTCATTTTTATTACTTGAATTGTCAGCGTTTCAGACAAATTCCTGCAGGTAGCAGATTTCTTTTAAACATGCATACTCTGTAAACATTATACTCTGAACTACTGAATTTCTTTCTTAAAATATTTAGATTTAGTGAATTTCATTTTTGTGACCCAGTGCATTAAGACCGGAGATTTAATACACAAAAGATTTGACCACACAGCTTTTTGTTAATCTTGTTAAGATTGTATTCACATGAGTATATTATTTATATCCAACCAAAGCTTTTAATTTTCTTATGTATATAAACATCTAGAACAATAAACAGCCCTTGGGAAATTGCTTTTTAACACTATTTTGTTCCAACATACCTTTTCTTTACAGCACAGTTGTTTAGCAATACTCTATGTTTCAGAAACCTCCCTATTGGATAGATTGGGTTGAATCTTATGTCTGCCCCTGTATACTTAAAATTGTGAAGATAAATATAATTTGGTAAGAAATATTGAAGAATTGGAAGACATTTATTTTAAACTAATTTTAAAGGACACGATAAAGAGTTTCAAAATTCATACCAGAATTGAAGTTGATGATAAAGCTGTTTATTTTTCCATTTAAAAATAGTACTTTATTTGTGGCAAAGTTAGTCATCTAAATAATTCTTCAGGAAGGAAGATGAGATTTCCTAGAACATATGATGAATATAAATTTGGAGATTTTTAGATCACAAAATTCTCACCCTTTCTCTTCTCAGAACCATATCTTTGTGTTATCATCATCTCCCTAATTAGGTCCAAATTAAAGGAATATGAAATAGGTAGAAGGTACTTTCAGAGAGTCCTCTGTGAACCTTATGGATTTATTAAAAAGATCATGAAATTACTAAAAGATTTCAGTTCAGATAGTAATTAAATACTTATAGAAATAGGATGCATCCAGACTTTGAAAAGGAACTGAAATGAACACTTCTTTTGCTTAATTTAGGGGCAGAGGAAGCACACCAGAGCTAAAAGATTCCTTGATTAGGTGTCAGGAGGCATGTGTTCTGACTCAGGTCTCTCAGCAGCCATCTGGGAGCTTATCCTTCCTCTCAGTGGAGCATCCTTAATAAGGAATTGGACCAGTTTTACTTTACAGTTGAGCTAAGTTAGAAAATTTACTTTGTAAGCCAAGGAGGCCATTAAAAGTGGAATTATTCCCTTGTAATGATATTCCAAAATGATAACAGTCTTAGCAATATTTCAAAGGATAATTTACTACAGCTAATAGCACACTTCATTTTGTTTTTATTTAATTTCATTAAGTGCCTTAAGTCTGTTTTGGATAAGCTATATGTAGATTAATAAAATAATAAATGCATGATGACAATGGTTATTATACATTTGAAATAAATTAATGATTTATATTGTAAGTACATTAAATATGATACTATATTAATTATTTTGGATTTATTTGCATCACATGAAATATTTTATAGGCCAATCTTTTATTAGGTTAAAATTTTAATCTTTAGCAACATAATTTTTTTTCTTAAAGGGTATAATATCTCCATAGTATCTTCTTGCGATTTTCAAAATGCTTTTCTCCAACTGTGTTTACATTGAGAATCCAGTGTTTACATCGAGAGTGATATCATTTCCAATGCATGCCCATGTTGAGATGTGTGTTTCCAATATGTTTGACCACTAGCAGAGTGTTAGATATACATCATTTCGTTGGTTAAAAATCATTATTTCATTTCACCTAGAGGCTACTATTAACTTGTTGACCATATTTTCATGAAGTGAGCATTGTTTGTGCATTATCAACAGCTTCCATTATTACTAACATATTGTCTAGCTTAATTAATAGAGGCTGGAAGATAGAGAGGAGAGTGGGAAAGAAAGGGATGGATTACTCTAAGAGTGAAAGAACGTTTATTTTGCATGTAATGGTGTTAAACTGTAGCCAATATATTCTTTATCATTAACAGTTTAAGAGTTTAAACAGAAGGACATTCTGCAGATAAATATTTTAGGAGGGTTAGGTGAACAGAAACCAGCCTTTCCCCACTGTATAATTGAAGGTAATATCTCACTGCAAAGTGATGGTAGCTGGATTTGTTATAATTATGAAAGCCTTTGGTTCCAACACAGGACCAAAGAGCATCCTTCAAATGTTAGACTTTCCCTGGTTCCAGTCCTATGAAGCACTTTTTATTTTCACTTCATATTTGAATTTTGTTTTCATTTCCTCTATGGTAATGTGGCAGTTATCGTAACAAACATTTTTTGTCTTTTGACCTGTAGACATAATTTTCATCTTTCAGCTGCTCTTCTTAATGTTGGTCCAGTCCTTTAAACCTGCCCTACGGATTCTAGTCTGCTCTTCTTTGCCCTTAATTGCTTGATCTCTTATGCTTGCCTTATTTTATTGCTTATTTTGTTCATGTTAAACACTAAGTTAAAAATATTTTAAAATGAATGATGCGACGTACATAGAAATGAGCATTATTAATCCCTGTTGTTGTAAAACATCAGTGAAATTGTATGCTATTCTCTTTATATAAAGTCATTCTAATTATTTCACATGTTGAAGATGTAACCAAACTATTATAAGGGCTGCTTATTCATTCACATATTGAATAGATTCAGTTTGGGTTTTTTAAGATTGTTAATTTGGTATTTTCTCTTTCCTCTAGTCAAAGTGGGAAAAAGCCCACCTCTGAGGGGCTCCCTCTCTGGAAAAGTCAGCTTACCTTGTCATTTTTCAACCATGCCTACTTTGCCACCCGGTTACAACACCAGTGAATTTCTCCGCATCAAATGGTCTAAGATTGAAGTGGACAAAAATGAAAAAGATTTGAAAGAGACTACTGTCCTTGTGGCCCAAAATGGAAATATCAAGATTGGTCAGGACTACAAAGGGAGAGTGTCTGTGCCCACACATCCCGAGGCCGTGGGCGATGCCTCCCTCACCGTGGTCAAGCTGCTGGCAAGTGATGCGGGCCTCTACCGCTGTGACGTCATGTACGGGATCGATGACACACAAGACACGGTGTCACTGGCTGTGGATGGTAAGGCTTTTAGTATCTGCAAGAAGGTAGTATAACATGACACCTGGTTCAGAAGCATTGTGAAATGGCACTCAGAAGTAACTGTTGTTTGAGGTTTGGACGAGTGGAAAAACACCCATCAATTCAGTAGCCCATGTCTTTCACCAAAAATGAACTGGTATTCATTCAAAGGTCAAGGCAGGTGCATTTTTGGCAACCGCTTCATTGATTCCATGAAGGAAAGTATTGTGTACTGAAAATAACGAATACCTCAAGGCATGACACATAATTTAATAATCATTACTTCAGTGTTGAGTCTTATCAGTGATTCTTTTTCAAGACTCTAAAGGCAAATCTACATTTTAAAAATTATTACATATGTGTGTATGCACATGTACATACATATACACACATACATATACATATATACATGAAAACCCTTTCCCCCTTTTTTCTCTCTTAATATGATCATTAAACTATTTGAGTTTGCTTTTAAGAAATTCTATCTTAACTTACATTGAAGAAATAAGGTATTTAATAAAAACCCTGGTACATATGAGAGTCTTAAAAAGGCCAAGACTTAATAAATATTTGAACTTGATCAAACAGAAATTTAGTATATTTTTTAAGATTAATATCCTAGTTGTTATCCATTAAGTATTGCAGTGAGACATTTTAGTTTCACCCTCCTTTCAGGGGTGGTTTATATGTCATTTGAATTTAAGTTGGGAGACAAAGCAAAGAAAAATTGCTTTAATTGGGTACACACATAATGCTGTAGCTCTTGGAAGCATAATATTTTGGCAAGTTATTAAGCAAAATTCTAATACCCAGACATGATGGAACAGATTTTCTTCCAATCCTCCATTTCCCTATAAAATATTTACCTTTCAGAAATATATACAAAGGGTTTTATTAAAAGTCTTTCTTGTGTAGCCAAAAGGAAATACTTTGAATTTCAGATGCAACACATTAACTTTCTAAATACCCTTTTATATTCAAATTCTATTGCTTCCTTCTATAAATCTATTTTTATGTTGTCTAGGCATCCACTAAGTATCCTGGGTTCTTCTAACCTTTTTATCATTTATTTTCGTTAGCTTCACCACTGTGATTTCTCTCTCTCTCACTCTTCTGTTTACATATCACTTTTTAAAATCCCCAAAGGAGTTTAACAACTTCTTACAATTTTTCATCATTAAAGAATTAGCAATGGATTTGCCCCTTGCCCCTCTGAAACAATGAAAATCCTCCACTTAATCTCCTTAGCTCCATGGGGTCTTCAAATTATTCCAGCAACTGCAGATACTTATACAGATTGAAGTTCCCTGCCTTGGTCGAGGAGGCCTCTTTGTGCCCCTTTACTGCCAATCTTCAGTGCACATGGAAGATTTTTAATTACCAAGAAGACGATTTGAAGCTTTGATCAACATTAAACTAATCTAAATCTATTCAAATTCTTGCTTAAGCCTTAGAGATCATTTTAAGCTATCTCTTATATTCACCAGATAGCACCATATGTATTTCCTGGCAATTTTAGAGAGGTCCTATGAAGGTACAAATTGCCATTTGATTATTATTATTATTATTTTTTTGGCAAAATCTCCTATTTGAGTCATAAAATATCAGAAATGAGAAAATGAATGCTAGTTGTCATTGCATCTACTTAGTGCCTGTGCAGGTCTTTTTGTGTTGGCACTGATCTGAGGTAGTTATCTATGAGATGGGTAGTCTTTTCCCCTGTAGTTATATTACTCTAGTAATATAACTTGGAAGACAGAGACGATCTGATGACAGAAGGATGAACACGTGGGAGACAGTCTTATAGCTAGAAGTCAGGCTGCAGAAGATAAACTGTTGTCAATCCCAGGAAATTACTAGGGATAAGAAGAGCGGCATGTATCTTGGAAACCACAGTTTATTCCAAATAACAACAACAAAAAGTGTTCTTAAGTGGGAGGACTCTTAATAGAATCTCATTCATAAGACCTGGTTGCCTCAGTTTCTATTTTTCAGTGACTTCTCTGGCACATTAGTTCAATCCACTTTGATGTCTTGCAGAAATGAGTCATCATATTTACTCCAGCTAAAAATGGAGAGACTCTTGTTGACATGGGAAGAGAGGATCCAGAGCTCCACCCCCTTGCTTGCTCTATCCTCATCCCTTTGAAAATTTCTTGAGCCTTGGAGCACAATTCAGAACCACTAGTTTATACAACCCCTAAAATACAACAAAGTGGAATTTGAGGCAAGTATCAGGAGCTTCTACTAGGAAGAATTTGATAATTTATTTCAGGCTTTCTTTGGATAAAAATTATACATGTTATCTGTCATAGCAGAGACGCTACATTATGCTGGTCAGGTAAAGAATATGATAAACATTTGAATGATACATGGTGGTCTACTCAACATTTGAAAATCCTTTACCTAATTTGACCTTCACACCAATCAAGTAACATACATATTTTTAGTTCCACCTTATGGGTCAGGAAATTAAAGCTCAGAGAAACTGACTTGTATAAAATTAAGGAGCAAATTAGGGATTGGAACAAGTCTTCTCACTCATAAATAGTCCAGTGTCTTTCCCACTCTGGTACATTGTCTCTGAAGGTAAATATCTCAGTGTTTTATATTTGGAGGAAGTGGTGTTAGTGAATATTTTTATGAGACAGGTGAGTGTTTCATGCATAAACATTGGGTTGACCCTGGATAAAGTCCTGAAGTAAAAGTTGATCTTGTGGTCCCTTTAGGTCTTTGTATCTTCTGCAGAATCTACTCCCTTTAGGTATCTGGTGTTCCCATGATAGACTGAATACTACCTGCAATCAGGACAACTATTGGGATTCAGTGACTTAAATCTCTTTCTTGGATCTAGGAGATCTGCTAGGAAATGTTCTGATGGAGCAGAATGGGATGTCTAGATGAATGGCATTTTTGGAGTCCCTCAAATCAACATGATTTTGCATAATGCTGCATAAAGTAAAAGTAAATGATTATTATGATATTACTGTGTATCCAACTAAGTTGATACATTACTCCAATGAGAAATTTTGCACAGTGCAGTGGGAGATTTGAACAGGCTGGCAATTGTTTGCTGTTGTCTTTGCAGGGGTTGTGTTTCACTACAGGGCGTCAACCAGCAGGTACACACTGAATTTTGAGGCTGCTCAGAAGGCTTGTTTGGACATTGGGGCGGTCATAGCAACTCCAGAGCAGCTCTTTGCCGCCTATGAAGATGGATTTGAGCAGTGTGACGCAGGCTGGCTGGCTGATCAGACTGTCAGGTAAGAGGTCTGGGGGCCACAGGCCTTCATTATTAACTTGAGAGTGAGAAGAAAGTGTCACTAACTAGCCATTTACTTCCCCAGATATCCCATCCGGGCTCCCCGAGTAGGCTGTTACGGAGATATGATGGGAAAGGCAGGAGTCAGGACCTATGGATTCCGTTCTCCCCAGGAAACTTACGATGTGTATTGTTATGTGGATCATCTGGATGGTAAGATGTTTGAGTTTCTGTATCTTTGTATGAACTGAGAAAATTGAGGGAAGACCAGAAGTGCATTGGAATAGAGCAATTCTTCGTGCTTGTTTGGATTCCAAACGGTGGCATTTTGTTTATACGACTGTATGATTTTGTGGTAAAATAAGCCGAAATTAAAGTGGAAAGGGAAGGAGGAGTGTGTAAATGGTTATGCAGGTTAGAAATGTCTTCAGTTAATGGCAGGTTTTCTTACAGTCATGCTGCTCTTGGACTGTTTCCAATACACTTTTAGAGCATTGAGAATAGAAAGCTGTAAGGGTGGTACCTATTCTGGTGAGAGCATAAGATAAAAATCATATGAAGACAATCCACAGTGAATCCAAGTACTGATAAACACCCCAGAGCTAACTAAATAACTCCGTAAATTAGCCCAGCAGGAATTTTCAAGTTTCACTTCCTGTTTATTTTGTTACACTAATATTCAGAGCAATCCTTCCTTCATTCAACCAATCAATACATTAAACCAGTTAACACATAAAAAATCACCTACTGTGATTTTTATAGGTACTCTGCTAGTTGTTAGAGATGTGAAGTCAGTTAAGATATAGCCCTTCCTTCTAAGTTGCTTACAGTCTGATTTTGGCACTGTCATTTCTCCGTTGCCTGAGTTAGATTCTTAAAGACAAATTTGAGTTCAATAGTGCTGACATCTAAAGAGCATGGTGCAGCTTTATTATAAAGGCACAGGTGGGCGGGCATAGTGGCTCACGCCTGTAATCCCAGCACTTTGGGAGGGCTAGATGGGAAGACAGCTTGAGTTCAGGAGTTTGAGACCAGCCTGGGTAACATGGTGAAACCATATCTCTACAAAATACCAAAACTTAGCTAGGTGTGGTGGCATGTGCCTGTAGTCACAGTTACTCAGGGAGTGGAAGAAGTGGGTGGGGGACAGGGGGGCTGAGGTGGGAGGCTTACTTGAGCCAGGAGATAGAGGCTGTAGAGAGCCGAGATTGTGCCACTGCATTCCAGCGTGGGTGACAGAGCGAGACCTTGTCTCAACAAATACATAAATAAATAAAATAAAGGCACATGGAATAGAAGTTTCTACAAGTTTTTATTTTCATTTGTATTAACAGCTATTATTAGAATCCTAAAGGTATAGATAATAGTGTTAAATTAAATTATACTTTTAATTTTGACTAGGTGCACATAAAAAGAATGATCTGAATTTTCTTATGTTTAAAATGAGGAGGCTGGACTAGATAATTTCTATGGTCTCTTTCAACCTTAAATTTCTGTGGTTCCCTGATTCTGTGACTTGAATAAGCAACCTTAGAGCCTGAAAGCTAGAATATAAGCAGCTGGTATTTTCCTAATGTCTTGACTAAATTTGCATCAGAAGGCCTGCTTTCAAAAAGGGTGCTTAGGTGTGGTTCTCTAGAATCTTAGCATTCTTATTTTCACTATCACTGAAGATTGCCAGATGTATTTTCTAAACCAAAAGTGCAGATGTGAGCAAATTTTATTTTTGTATATAGGAAAAGGGAAAACATAACATCCAAGCTATGGTTGAAATATATAAAACTAGAGCTTTTCTCTTGCGTTTATTTTAATTGACTTAAAAAAATATAATAGAAGATGGTTGGTAGGAGAATCTGATTAAATAATCTAGGAAATAAATTGGGTGGCTGCTATTTTGGTAAGGTGGGAATTTGTATTACTGTTGTTTTAACTTAGTGTAATATCTGCAAGGGTGATAGTTATAAATAATATCTGAAATGCTAGTAATACTAGAAATGATCCAGAGGTAGCTTTTGCAAAAGTATATGTAAGATCTAATTAGCCTAAAAGCTCTTTACCAAATATTATTTAAATGGTGGGCTTTCATGGCCTGATTCAAATATGAATAAGCATCCCAAGCCAGATCCCTTGGTGGCAAGACAGGCTTATGTACCCAGGAAGCCACCAGCTAGAGAGCTCTAGAGAACCCCCGTGTGTTTTTCAGTTTGCTCTGATAGAGGTACTATCAGCTCTCAGCTCTCTAAGGCTATAGACTGCCCAAATTCAAAATTATTTTTTCAAGCCCAGAGAGGGATTTTATAGAAGTCCCAGAAATTTCAGGGCCTCTGCAAGTATTTTTTGAAGAACTTTTGACAAGTCTTGGTGGTGGGAGTCCTTCCAGGGATTTCCTAGTCACACTGTCTTCATTGAATGATGGCTCCCCACAATCTGCTCATAGTATCATAACCAGTGTTCAGGAACTGGACTCTGTCAGAAGGGGAGCTCTGAGGATGAATGTATATCTCCCATGATGAAGGACTTACTAGTCTTATAGACATCCTCTCCCAGTTCCATAAACACAGTCACTTCTAAGGAAGCCAGTTTATGTCCCAATGTAACCAAACTGTAGTTTATAAAGTTATTTTGGATAAATCTACATATTTGGTAACTGAAAACTTGTAATGTGGAATATAGCATAACTTTACTTAGGGTCTTTATACCAAATCAACAGAATTTTAATCTTTTTGTTTTAAGATGTAAAACTTGGAAGAGAAATATAAAAGAGTCAGTTCAAATATTAATTCAAGCACTCGCTGAAATTTGTGTCAGCAAAGTAACAAGGCATTTATTTGTTTCATAGAAGAAACTTGACAAATCTGGAGGATATTCACCATGTTTACAATAACATTGTTCCTGACATTTTTTTCCTCCTTGTTTATTGACTCTTGGACTAAGTATCAAATCTTTGGACACTGCTCTTTTCTTTCTTGGCTTGAAAGTGAGCAGGAATGGGGGTGAAAGGTAACTTTTATGGCTGATGAGGTAAGAGGAAGATCATGAAATCATTCTTGTAAGGCTTCTTTCATTTCTTAACTGAAGTATATGTCTTCCCTTTTGAAGTAAAGACCATTGGCTAATCTGTGAATTAATAAAAAATTCTTGTGGAAAGTTGACTACATAAAATTACATCTGGTATTTCAATTACCATGTTGATAAAAGATTATTTGAAGGTGAGTCAAGATTCCTTGTAAGAGGCATTGCTAAATTCATGAGTCAAATAATTCCCACCTATATTTTATTGTATTTGGGGGAGCCAAGTGTGTGTGTATGAGAAATGGTGGGGACAGTAAAAGATTTGATGTATTCAGAATGCATGTGATGGAACACACACACACAGGAATTATGAACCAAGGTGCAATTAATTTAGATCAGAAGCCGTATATCCCAGATGGTCTGATGAAAAAGCCAATTAAGTATAAAATGAAACCTTGCTCAAAAAGGCAATTAATTTTCTGTTTTAATTTAATTATTTGTTGTGAAAGATATATAGTTGACAGAATGTTGACCTGTTTTTTCTCCTTTCTTGTTTTATAATGTCATATTTTCCTGACATATGTGTTTCTCTATAAAATTTAAATAATTGCACTAAATTAAATCCTGCCAGTTTTGGGGGAAAAATCTAGTAGAGTTCTTTTCCTAAGGTGGTGATTATAACAGTTATGCATATTCAATGAATACTTAATTCTGCTTTTCAAAATAACCTATTAAGTGTTAAAGAGTAATTACATTAGCTATATTCACTAGTAAACATTTAAATATCAGCTTGTGTTCTTAGAAATGGTCTGGAAATTATGATGGCTTATTAGACATGATTCAATCAGTAATATAATGCTATTATTAAGAAATTAATGAAATTAAAATTTATAAATGGGAATCTAGAAATTAAGATCCACAAAATAATCCTTATTAGGAATTTTAAACTTTGTTTCCCAGTAAGACAGATTTGGAAAACATTGGGAGGGTTTTAAGGTAGAGTTGAGATGATTAAATGGCTCAAGAAATTAGGTAAAGGATCGGAATTATTTAAGAATGAAATTAATAGACTGACTATTTATTTGGCTTCCTGATGGTAGCAGGTACTTTAAAAAACAAGTTTCTTTTTTAGGCATTTAATTTACCCCACAGATAAATTGGAGGATTGCAGATGAGGTCCTACTACCTTCTTTCATTGTTGACCCACTTAGTTTCCTTGCAAATGAGTCAATACTTCCAGTCTTGTCCCCAGACCTGACAAATGGTTGGTTCAGGAGTTTCTTTCCCTTATGACATAGGCCTATCCTCTTATGGCCTGCATTATCTATATAGCCCTGCCTTTTGGTATTTACTTCACCTGGGTTAACTACTATCCTACTATTCCAATTCCCTGGTTTTTTACACAAACTTCCCAGCACTTTGACAGGCCTATACTGTGGGCACTCTCTTTCATCTCATATTCCCTCCTGAAGACCTGGTTGATTCTTCTCATCTTTATCATCTCTGAACCTTGAATGTATGACTATAATTACCCTCTTGCAAATATTTGCTTATACTTCTTTCTCTCCTACTAAACTATGGATTTGGGGAAAGAAGGAAACATACAAGTTCATTTTTGTATGCCCAATATTTCCTTAGCATATAGTAGGTGCTCCATAGGTAGAGCTGAATAAATGAGTGAATTAATGAATTAGCTTCTAAACCATTAATGCCTCCCTACTCACCTTACTTTACAATTGCTTTCCGGATAGTTTCACACTTCTCTAGGCTCCATCAGTATCTTACCAGCTTCCTGATTTTTTTATTGCTTTAATTTTCTTATTGGTTTGTTTAATTTCATTTTTGTTCTCTTATACATACATTGTAAGCCAAAAGTCTTGTGGGACCTATGGGGCATGAAAGAATACCAAAAGAACTAATAAGTGAACAATGAAGATGTTAATTTCTAGTTTTGCATGTTTAGCCCCCGAATTCTCTTCTGAATTTCATACCCATATTTCTAGTTTGTGAATCACTTTTGAGTTTCATTTTTGGTTTTGGTTGTCACATATAGTCCCCATCACTTTAAGAGTACTTCGGGGGATCTGTTTTACTACCATCAAAACACTTAAACATCATTGCCATGTAATTCTCCTACTTAACGTTGTGCGTTGGTTTTGTTGGCTTCATCCACAAGCATATACTCTGCCTGGTCTTCAAAGCCTAGACCTGCTCTACTGCAATCTATTCACCCTTGGTTCCCACACTCTTCAGTGTGACCCCACACACGTGCATCTTGCCCTTCACAGACCCTTTGCTTGCTCCTGCTTGCAAGTCTGCTCTGTTCCTCTCAGGGAACACACACCCGTCATCCCTTCAACATTGTGATTTTGCCTGTGCTTGAAGACTTACTGCTTCCAGGATCCCCCTTTTGGCTATTGCAGCTCACACTGAAATTTCTTGACTCTGAACTTCTACTTTACTTAGAATTAGTTCCATGTGATTTATTGCTTAATTGCTTTCTGGTTTCTTTGTGTTCATAAAATATAAAATGTTATATGTTTGTTTTATTTCAGCAAAATTATTGTAAGCTCTAGTAGAGATAAGACCGTAAACTTCTATATCTTTCCCAACTGCAATCAAGAGCCTGTTCCAATCACAGACACATAATAGTTATCCAACAAATAGTTGGTGGTAATTGTAGTATTTTTCCAATCTTTGTCTCTTCTGGAAACTGCCTTCCACCACCACCTTGCCATTTATCTATAACACTTGAAAAAATGCTTTGCATTATTTACCAAATTCAAAAAGATCTACTTTTTACCATTATTTAATCACCGTGATACTATTTTTTTCTCTTTGTATTTCTCCTCTCACTCTTTTCTTTGATGTCTCTTAGAAATTACTCCTTCCCAGAGATACTCCTTTCTGGCTTCTCATGATAATTTATTTTCCTTGCCTTCCATTCCTTCCCAGCAAATTGTCCTCTCTGGGATTGCTTTTCTTGTATTAATACCTATTCATCAATTATAGGTTATTATTTTTACTGTTTCCTGATGTCAAACTCCAAGATGGCTTTGTCACCTCTGTGACTTACCTAATGCCTCCATATCATTCTTGTGACTCACCTAGAACCAAAACAACTTTTGCATTTTTGTTACTTTATGAGCTCCTTTAGATATGAAAATCTAAGCATTTAGATAAACATCATCAAGTAGGTCTTAAAGCAGGGTTAGTTCTAGCTTTTTAGAGGTTTTGATTGAACCAAAATCAGATATCAAATCTGGAAATTGTGTAATTTTTTTCCTATAGATTCTCAGATTGCCTGTTAATTTTAATGAGATTTATAGTATGTAATCCACAGAATACTTCACTGATGGAGGTTATTTAAGAATTAGTGATTTGTGTCCTTACTGGGCTTATTCAGTTAAAAAGCCACATATCAGCTTGAAGAGCCTCTTGCACACTATGATTCCGCTGATGGTTAAAATAGTGATTCTTGATTTCAGAATCTCTTCACATTTGTTGCAGTTGGGCCTAGAAGATGCCGAAAACTTTTTATGCTCTGTAGCTTCCTATATAGACTTTGGAGATTAACACACCTTGCTTGGAGTTGCTTCTGTGTACAGTGTTTGAACAGTCTACCTAAGAGCCAAAGAGGAAAGCAATTAAGCACAGCATGGGGGGAGCACCTCTGGAAGATGATGTCCTTATTCAGTATAGTGACTTCAGTAAGATTGACTGTGAGGTAGCTTCATGAGTAGAATGAGGAAGGAAAACATCTACTGTATGGTTGGAGTATTATTTAACTTAAATCTTATGAAATCTTTGTCAGGAACTTTTTAAAAGAAACCTCACCTTTGCCTGTAAGGAAACTGAGGCACAAACATTAAGTGATTGGATATGCCTTTTTTTCTTCTTCTACGGCCATAAACTCACAGGACCACCAAAGATTCCCCAGTAGAGCAGCAGACAGTCTTGCAAGCCAAGAAGATAAAAAAGTACCATCAAAGCTCCCCCAAATCTCTGATATCTCATTAGAAAAAATCATAATTCTTATTTGAGCAATGATTGCATTACAGATAGGATTACAATGATTGGGATTGCTGGGTCAAATGGTAACTCTACTATTAACTTTTTGAGGAAATTCTAGGCTGTTTTTCAATGTGGCTGTACCGTTTTACATTCTCATCAGCAGTATATTAGGGTCCTGATTCCTCCACAGTCTTGTTAACACTTGCTATTATTTGACCTTCTGTGTAGCCATCCTAATGAGTGTAAAGTAGTATCTCTGTGGTTTTAAATTGTATTTCTCTCATGGCTAATGAGCTCCAACATCTTTTTATGTGCTTGCTAGTTATTTATCAATCTTCTTGGTAGAAACGTCTACTCTGAAACTTTGCCCACTTATAATTGTGTTGTTTTTTTATTATTAAATTGTGAGTGCTCTTTGTATATTCTAGATTTGCATGTCTTCTCATGTAAATGATTTACAAATAGTTTTTCTGATTCAGTGAGTTGTCTTTTTACTTTCTTGATAAGGCCCTTTGAAGCACAAAAGTGTTTAATTTAGATGAAAAGTCCAATTTGTCTATTTTTAAAATTTCTGTGCTTTTGGTGTCATATCTAAGAAAACATTCCCAAATCTCCAGTCATGAAGATTTATCTCTGTGTTTTATTCTAAGAGATTTGTAAGTTTTAACTCTTTTGCTTTTATTTTGATCCATTTGGAGTTAGTTTTTGTATATGGTGTGAGGTTGGAGTCCAAATTCATTCTTTTGGATGTGGTCCCAGCACCATTTGTTGAAAAGATAATTATTTCTCCATTTAATGACCTTGGCACCCTGTTGAAAATCAATTGACCATAGGTAGATGGGTTTATTTCTAGACTCTCAATTATATTCCATTGATCTGTATGTCTATCTTTATGCCAGTACCACAATGTCTTTATTACAATTGCTTTGTAGTAAATTTTGAAATTGGAAAGTGTGAGGCCTCCAACTGTGTTCTTCTTTTTCAAAATTGTTTTAGTATTCTGGATTTCTTGAGTTCCCATATGAATTTTAAAATTGGCTTGTCAATTTCTGCAAAGAAGCCAGCTAGGATTCTGATATAGATTGCAATGCATCTCTAGATCAACTTGGGGTATATTGCCCTCTTAGCAATATTATGGCTTCTGATCTGTGAACCTCAGATATCTTTCGCTTTTTTAAAGATATTCTTTCATTTTATTCAACAATATTTTGTTCTTTTCAGAGTATAAGTTTTGCAGTTCTTTTGTTAAATTTACTTGTAAATATTTTACTATTTCGATGCAAATGCAAATATAATTTTCTTAATTTTGTTTTTTGATTGTTTATTACAAGTGTATAGAAATGCAATTGATTTTTATATATTGGTCTTGTATCTTGCAACCTTGCTGAACTTGCCTCTTAGTTCTAATTGTTTATTAGTGGATTCCTTAGGATTTTCTTTATACACTCTTACTTTACATAAGTAGAGTAAACTCCTTGAAGCATGTGACAGTCATTTGCTTTAAGGTTTTTATGTCAGGGTCTCCTGGAGTTCTGAATCAAAAGAACTTCTTTGGAAATACAGTCGCCATTTACCTCCCAGCTGTGAAAAGCCAAAAAAACCCAAACTAGGCTGATCCTCCTGTGTTGACCTGAGGTCATTCTGTGCCTGTCAAACCAAATAACACGTTCAATCTTTTGTATATTTTGAAGACTCAGAAACCCAGAAATTTTTAGAACCTCTTTCTCACTCTAATTAAAACCTACTGCTCTGTCAATGGGAAAGAATGAGTCCAGACATTCTGAAAACCGTACAAATGTGTTTACATTTTAGTGGGGGCTTCCTGTATCTTTAACCTCTTCAAATTGACATAGGTAAGATCTTGTGTAATAACACATTTGCAAATATGCAGATTCATTTTCAAATGAATACAATCTGATTTAGAGAATATTAACTGACTATCATAGTAGACTATGGATAATTCTCTAATAATTAATTACAGGTTAACATTTTTAAAACTCAAAGACTATGCTTTAAGTCACATTATGCTCTACTTTAGCCTAATACAAGGGAGAAATTTGGAGGGGGCCCTCCTAGCTTTCTAGTCTCATTACTCCCAAATTAGAAACATTACCAGCCTAACACTAACTGTGGGGTCTAAAATGAAGTTATTTTGGCAGCCCTAGAGTTTTCTTGTCTCAGTTAACAGAAGATTGGCCTTTGTGCAGGTTAAATAATCAAATCTTAGAGGAAATTGACTTGCTTTTAAATTATCTACAAATGTTAGCCCTTAAAAGATTATATAGCCGTATATATTAGCTGTTAACCAATCCATGTGAAGCTGATGGACTTTGTGATTCAGTGGATAATAAGCATTAGTTTTTGCTGCTTTGATCTTATGTTTATCAATATAGACCAAAATACGACAGAGAGAGAGATAGACAGAGAGATAGAGAGACACAGAGAAGAAAAAGAAAGTGTTGAAAAAGCTTAAAAGTCCAACACGTCAAAGCTAATCATTTTGTTGAATTGTTGCTATTACCTTGATACTTGATATATTCTGTTAGCGATTTTATCATATGGGTATTTAGAAGTTCATTTCATGTAACTACTTCCTGCTTACTCATCCCATTTACTTTTGCATCCATTTATTACTTATATACCATTTTGACCCAGATAGCAAGGAAATGTGAAAACATTTAAAAATCTTGAACTTTTATAGTAAAACAACAACAACAACAACAAAAAGCCAAAAAACCAGGCAGTTCTGGTCCCAAATTTCCAAAAGGAAATTATAAATTAGTCTACAAGAACTGATTTTCAGACCAAATAGTGCAGTATAGTAGAGCTATAAGCACCAATGAACAGAAGAAACATAATCATGTATCACATCACCCAGCAAATATACTCTGCTAGAAAACTGGTGAGATCTCAGCTTTGACTGCCACAGAGAGCAGCCCATCTGCTGCAGTCCAGGAAAGAACTGTGTAATTATCTGTGATTAAGTCCTCCTTTCACCTTGGTGATTGCAAGAATTGTCAGTGGGGGAGAAAGATCCTATCCCAGTTTTACTCTAGACTCAGGCTTTTTAATCATATTGTTGAGTGACTCCTGAGTATAAACTAGCTTTTGAACACTTTGGGTCATTTTTAATGTTTTGATTTGTTTTCATCATTGCTTGCCATTTCAGTATGTGTCATGTTTGAGTCAGTCAAGAAGCAGCTTTTCCACTTAGCAAACAGAATTGTGAAAAAAATATACATGGTCCACTTTCTAGGGAGTCTTGTAGCAGCTATTGGTCAAATTAGAGTATTTTTTCTCTTAATTTCTGATGTTAATTCCCACAATTAAGATAACTTTAGTTTGTGGAATGTCATCAGATATTAAAGTCTTACAACATGTCTCCCAATTTCTTCTAGGGCATCCCTGGAAAGTTGAAATAACAGGAATATGTCAAAGCTATATGTATTTAATTTGAAATTTTGGAAAACTATGACTTAAGATACTGCATATGCTTTCCATATGAATATGCAAATTATCCTATGCATGAAAGGTTCTGTTATATATCATATTTTATATGTACACTAATCTGAATATATATGTATGTACCTTGATGAATTTTTTTTTTTTTTTTTTTTTTTGAGATGGAGTCTCTCTCTGTTGCCCAGGCTATAGTTCAGTGGCACGATCTCAGCTCACTGCAACCTCTGCCTCCTGGGTTCAAGCAATCTTCCTGCCTCAGCCCCCCAGTAGCTAGGATTACAGGCATGCACCACAACACCTGGCTAATTTTTGTATTTTTAGTAGAGACAGGATTTCACTGTGCTGGCCAGTCTGGCCTCGAACTCCTGACCTCAGATTATCCACCCACCTTGTCCTCCCAAAGTGCTAGGATTACAGGCGTGAGCCATTGCGCTCGTCCTGATGAATTCTTATTATAACAATTTAACTTACTTTAAACCTGACATCTTAAGTAATGCATCACTTTGTTTATATAAAATATATTTGGTATATTTCCTGATGTATTAGTCCATTTTCATGCTGCTGATAAAGACATACCCAAGACTGGGAAGAAAAAGAGGTTTAATTGGACTTACAGTTCCACATGGCTGGAGAGGCCTCAGAATCATGGTGGGAGGTGAAAGGCACTTCTTACATGGTGGCAGCAAGAAAAAATGAAGGAGAAGTAAAAGCAGAAACCCCTGATAAACCCATTAGATCTCATGAGACTTATTAACTATTACAAGACTAGCATGGGGAAGACCGACCCCCATGATTCCATAACCTCCCCTGGGTCCCTCCCACAACACATGGGAATTCTGTGAGATACAATTCAAGTTGAGATTTGGGTGGGGACACAGCCAAACCATATCATTCCACCCCTGGCCCCTCCAAATCTCATGTCCTCACATTTCAAAACCAATCATGCCTTCCCAACAGTTCCCCAAAGTCTTAACTCATTTCAGCATTAACCCAAAAGTCCAGTCCAAAGTCTCATTTGAGACAAGGCAAGCCCTTTCTGCCTATGAGTCTGTAAAATCAAAAGCAAACTAGTTATGTCCTAGATACAGTGGGGGTACAGGTATTGGGTAAATACAACCATTTCACATGGGAGAAATTGGCCAAAACAAAGCAGTTACAGGGCCCATGCAAGTCCATAATCCAGTCTGGCAGTCACATTTTAAAACTCCAAAATGATCTCCTTTGACTGCAGGTCTCACATCCAGGTCATGCTGATGCAAGAGGTAAGTTCTTATGGTCTCAGGCAGCTCTGCCCCTGTGACTTTGCAGGGTACAGCCTCCTTCCTGGCTACTTTCATGGGCTAGCATTGAGTGTCTGCGACTTTTCCAGGCACACAGTGCAAGCTGTCAGTGGATCTACCATTCTGGGTTCTGGAAGATGGTGGCCCTCTTCTCACAGTTCCACTAGGGAGTGCCCCTTTAGGGACTATGTCTGGGGGCTCCAACTCCACATTTCCCTTCTGCACTGCCCTAGCAGAGGTTCTCAATGAGGGCCCCACCCCTGCAGCAAACTTCTGCCCGGGTATCTAGGCATTTCCAAACATCTTATGAAATCTAGGCAGAGGTTCCACAACCTCAGTTCTTGACATCTGTGCACCCACAGGCTCAACACCATGTGGAAGCTGCCAAGGTTTGGGGCTTCCACCCTCTGAAGCCACAGCCTGGGCTGCACACTGGCCCTATTCAGCCATGGTTTGAGTGGCTAGGGCACAGGGTACCAATTCCCCAATCTGCATACAGCATGGGGACCCTGGGCCTGGCCCATGAAACCACTTTTTCCTCGTGATGGGAGGGACTGCTGTGAAGGTCTCTGACATGGCCCAAAGACATTTTATCCATGGTCTTGGGGATTAACGTTAGGTTCCTTGCTACTTATGCAAATTTCTGCAGCTGGCTTGAATTTCTCCCCAGAAAATGGGTTTTTCTTTTCTATTGCATAGTCAGTCTGCAATTTTTCAAAACTTTTTTGCTCTGCTTCCCTTATAAAACTGAATGCCTTTAACAGAACCCAAGTCACGTCTTGAATGCTTTGGTGCTCAGAAATTTCTTCCGCCACATACCCTAAATCATCTTTTTCAAGTTCAAAGTTCCCATAAATCTCTAGGGCAGGGGCAAAATGCTACCAGTCTCTTTGCTGAAACATAACAAGAGTCACCTTTCCTCCAGTCCCCAAGTCCCTCATCTTTATCTGAGACCAACTCAGCCTGGACCTTATTGTCAATATCGCTATCAGCATTTTGGGCAAAGCCATTCAACAAGCCTCTAGGAAGTTCCAAACTTTCCCACATTTTCCTATCTTCTTCTGAGCCCTCCAAACGGTTCTAATCTATGCCTGTTACCCAGTTCCAAAATTGCTTCCACATTTTCAGGTATCTTTTCAGCAACATCCCACTCTACTGGTACCAATTTACTGGATTAGTTCATTTTTACACTGCTGATAAAGACATACCAGAGACTGAGAAGAAAAAGAGGTTTAATTAGACTTACAGTTCCACATGGCTGGGGAGGCCTCAGAATCTTGGCGGGAGGTGAAAGGCACTTCTTACATGGCAGTGGCAAGAGAAAATGAGGAGGAAGCAAAAGCAGAAACCCCTGATAAACCCATCAGATCTTTTGAGACTTGTTAACTATCATAAGAATAGCACAGGAAAGACTGGCCCCCATTATTCAATTACCTTCCCCTGGGTCCCTTCTACAACATGTGGGAATTCTGGGAGATACAATTCAAGTTGAGATTTGGGTGGGGACACAGCCAAATCATATCACTTGACATTTTATTTACTGTTTTCAATTAGAGAAAAATAAAACATTCTCTCATGGATAGGCAACATTTAGAAACAAGTTCCAAATCTGTGCTGTAATTACAACTTTGATAATTGTCCTATCAATTTAGCTGCTTTGATGAGGCTACTCCTGGAACTTATTAATAAGCTTCTTGTCAAACTACAAAAAAGATGCTTGTTTTCCAGGAGAGCAACTATCCGGTAAATCTAAAAGTACATTAAATTCTTCAGGTACAAGTATCCAGGAGCAGAGAGAGAACACAACCTAGTTCTATGCTAATAAAATAGGCATTTTCTCTCACTGAATGCTGTGCATTCCCCGTCTAACTCTAAAGGTTGTACTGTGATTAAAAACTCAGGAAGAACTTTTATTATTCTCATCAGTGGTAAAAAGGTAGCTTTACGATACCCTCTGGGTAGGCGCTTACACAGCTGGGCCAATTAAATCATATTGAGAAACAGCAACTAAGCAAACTTGCCTATTTGATCTGCCTGATTTCCCATGTTTGCTGTGATCAGTGGCTTTCTCTTTTGTCCATTCCTTGGGTTCCTGATTTGACTTTCCCTCTAGGCATTAGATTTTATCTTTGGAGGCATCCTTCTATGACCATTCATTTTTGGACCAAGCCTGGATTTACAATTCTGTTACTGGCCCAGACTTCATTTCTATCCAGTTTCATTCCACTGTGCTATAGTTTACAACATATAATTTGACTTATAAATAATTCCTGACTATGGATTTAAAGACTGAAAATAGATCAATAGAAACTTTGAAAATATTAACATCTTCATTTCTTTTCTCAGTGTGGAAATAGATAATGTTTAGCTTAAAAATCTGCATTTTTTTTGGTGATATATGGGGTTGAAAGACTTATTCCTGGAATTTATTGTTGAGGAGAAAGCCTGTTGCTATCTGCCATACCTTGGTTTACTTTGTATAAAATGAGCTTCTTTTTAAGTAATGAGCTCTATGTTCAGCTTAAATTGCTGTCTTAGACCCTTCATCAGAGTTCCCTGCTCTGCCTCATTCCCCTTTTTGCTCACTTGCAGTCTTTGACATAACCCTGGGAGGCAACTGGCATCATATATACTTTGCTTTGTTGTCTCCTGCTTCAGTTCTGACTGGGTACCCAGTCTGCTCACTTTGCTTCTATCTTAAACAGGTTGAGACACACCAGAAACTTAGTACCAAGTTATGTATGTTGTAAGTTAATTGAGATTCCTCTTCTTGATTAAAATACACGTCTTTAGCGCAGTGTTTTCCAGAATATTCCATAAAACAGATTTGTGTACAGATGTCCCTGCTTAATAATAGAGGGTTGATACATGGAAAGGACAGAAGTTTGGACATTTAACTTATCACATTTGGTATAGATTGGGTGTTAATTATAAGAGATTAAAGGCATACTCAATTCTATAGTGTAAATGCTTCACTGTATCATTAGGTTTTTGAGGTGAGCAAGGTAATGTTCGCACTAAACAATTATGATTTAGGAAAGCTTAGATAGTTATTTTTTAGAACATAATTTAAGTATTTTTTTTCCTTTTCTCATTCTGTAATAAAACAATAATTATTGCTGAATAAAATAACTGACCACACATTATCTTAACAGAGTAATTATTTTAATCCTCACCTTAAAGTAACTCAATTGATTCTGGTTAAATCTTCCTTTTTTCATCAGAATTATAAAAATCCCAGTGGTAATGTTTCTTGCAATATGTTTTTATAAAAATTTTATTTGGAAAGTTTGAAAAATTTCTACACATAATTGAAAAGATAAGTTGGGCACAGTGGTGCCTGCCTGTAGTCCCAGCTACTCAGGAATCTGAGGCAAGAAGGATTGCCAGAGGCTAGGAAGTTGAGGACAGAGTGTGCTATGATCATGCCTGGGAAAAGCCACTGCACTCCTGCCTGGACAACTTTGCAAGACTCCATCTTTTTTGAAAAGGAAGGAAGGAAGGAAGGAAGGAAGGAAGGAAGGAAGGAAGGAAGGAAGGAAGGAAGGAAGGAAGGAAGACGAATGGCATTGGGGATAACAATTTAATCAGAGTAGTAAAATGATCATTCTATGGGTATCAAACAAATAATTGAAAATTGTGTACTTCAAACAAGTGAATTAAATAATTGATATTCTGATATAAAGTCAGATTTAACAAGAGTTTCTACATGAAAAGTTTTGTAAGTAGGTCAGAACTGATTTACTACTAATAAGAGAATTCTCTTTGTAACAGGCCAGCACCTACTGAAGCCTTTCTTTCTTTTAATACTGCAAACATGTTTGCTGTTTAAAACTGGGAAACCAGCTACCCATGAAATCATGCTGCCATTTTTTCCTCATTAGCCCTTTGGTCTGGTCTTCCTTGGAGAAGTTGATGTCCCCCAATAGATAGACTAACAGTGCAGTTGGAGAAGCAGAGTTTTACTCAATTAATTATATTTATTTGCCCTGCTGTGGTTGGCCAATCACACTTCTTACTTAAGAGGAATGGTAGTTTTGCCTTAAGGTAGGAGTATCTCAGGAAATGCAGGAAACTAAGGCAACACAACTAATATTCCAGCTGTAATAACAAGTCCAAGGGTTCTACCTCTCAGGGAAAACTATTGGCACACTGCCTTCTTTACACTTGCAGCCCTTTCAGGCCTCAGGCAAGTGTTACTCTGAGGTGAAGGAGGCTGTTCAGGGTGACGTAATTTCTCTGCCTTTCTCCATGTTGCTTTGAGCCAAGTCTATGGTGAGATAAAATGCCTGTTTCAGGCAGCAGCCATCTCTCCAAAGCTTTGTAGCAGAGTTAGCTTTATTTAATGTGCTGTTAGGAAGGATGGGGGAAAAAAGAGACCTAGCTTCTTAATAAGAACTTGAAGTGCCATTCATTTAACAAATCTTATTGAATATATACTATGTAACTGGCACTGTGACCCTTATGCTTTTAAAATTTATTTGGAAGGGAGACACTGTGAGAGCAGGGAGGGGGAACTTTTTCTTTGAGTGTATTGTTGTATTTGAGATTACTGTCCTTTGCCAGACTAGATAATTAAGAATAAAAAGCTATGTTCACCTCTACCATTTCTTTCAGTTAGGTGAAAGTAATTTCTCTCTCCCTTCTTCAAATAGCTCTCACTGAAATTTGGCCTAGTTTCCTCAATAGCAGTTTTAGATATATAGTGAGAAAAGCTGATATGTGTGCTTTGGCCATTTTCCCCATGACTAATTTTTCTTGTTTTATAGTGCTATCGCCCACTCAGAGAAAGTAATAGCACTATTCATTTTAAACAATTGCTTGTTACATCTGGATTTAGTCAGATGAAGATCCAAATCATGACAGCTCTTTGGATCCCAGTTGTCTAATATATCATAGAATCAGAGGTCAGCCTCAGTGAGATGGAAACAGGACTCTCAGCTACAATAGTGGGCTATCAACATTTTAACTTTCTATTTCAGTTTTCATTTCTCCTTTTGCCTGCAATATTGGCTTAGGTATTCTCTAATTCTGCCTCTGTCTTTGGTTACTTTTGCTCACATGTGAAAAACATAATTTAATTTGTGTTGAATTTATTTCAGCAAACTGTTATGTTAGTTAGCTAAGTAAAAGTCCAATTTAATAAACTCTAAAATTTCCAGAATCTTTCATTGTAACATGTTAAATGATAATGAATATACCCTCTGCTAATTAGACTTAGTAATAAAAAAAAAGCAACTGTGCAGCCTTTTCTTGTTAATCAGTCAGCAAATTAAAAAATCTGTTTAACCAATCTCACCACTTTGGGAGGCCGAGGCGGGTGGATCAGGAGTTCAGGAGTTCGAGACCAGCCTGACCAACATGGCAAAACCCCGTCTCTACTAAAAATACAAAAATTAGATGGGCATGGTGGCAGGCGCCTGTAATCCCAGCTACTTGGGAGGCTGAGACAGGAGAATCTCTTGAACTCGGGAGGTGTAGGTTGCAATGAGCCCAGATCGTGCCACTGCACTCCAACCTGGGTGACAGGGTGAGGCTCCATCTGGGACCCGAGCGGGTGGCGGAGGGGGGTAGTATTTTCTCTCTCTCTCTCTCTCTCTTTTTTGATACGGAGTCGCGCTCTGTCGCCCAGGCTGGAGTGCAGTGGTGCGATCTCAGCTCACTGCAACCTCTGCCTCCCAGGTTCAAACGATTCTCCTAAAAAAAAAAAAAAAAAAAAGTATCTTGACCTAGTTGAAGCCCCTGCTAGCACTTGGGGTGTCTTTGTAAGAATTAGCAAAAAGTGCTCCCTCTGCGCAGAGCAAGTGAAACAAAGGCTTTCTCCAAAGAGGCTGCAGTTTCTTTGGCTGGCTGAGAGGGAGGCGACCTTGGCCCTCCCTACACACTGGGCCCGGTGCTCCTGTGCAGGCCACAACCTTCCTGACCATCATGGCAGCCCTGTTCCTGGTACGGGAAGGCAGGAAGTAGAATTCCGTACCGCTCTGAGCTCTTTCCATCTTCACATTTCTGGAGGTTTTCTTATTTTTATTTTTTATTTTTATTTAATGGCGTTAATTCTTTTTGTTGGTAGTTATAAATGAGAAGGAAAGCCGGATAATTACGATTGGATTTTAGGATAAACAAAGTGGAATAACCGTGGTGGCAGTTCAATGCAGGGTTTCCCCTCCAACATGCAATGTTAGGAAGCACATAGCAGGCTTTAAAAAAAAAAAAAAAAAATTCCTGGATAGTAATCTAAAGAATCACTCAGAAGGATTTGTTTCTTTTTAAGAATGTATTATAAAATGTTATTATCAAATGACTGATTCTATGGCCAATATACACACACACACACGTACAGAATAAAACTTCTCTGGTATGTGTTATTTATGATTATGTATTCATAATTATAACGAAGCTAAGTCACCATTATGTTTTCTGCTTTAAAGTATCAGAAGCTGCTACCTTGCCATGAAAAAGTATTACATGCTTCTCCAATTGCTCCCCCACCATATTTATCCAACAGGAAAGGAATGAATAATAAAACTTTGGGCTTTTTTTCCCCTCTTCTTTTTCCAGGTGATGTGTTCCACCTCACTGCCCCCAGTAAATTCACCTTCGAGGAGGCCGCAAAAGAGTGTGAAAACCAGGACGCCAGGCTGGCAACAGTGGGGGAACTCCAGGCGGCGTGGAGGAACGGCTTTGACCAGTGCGATTACGGGTGGCTGTCGGATGCCAGCGTGCGCCACCCTGTGACTGTGGCCAGGGCCCAGTGTGGAGGTGGTCTACTTGGGGTGAGAACCCTGTATCGTTTTGAGAACCAGACAGGCTTCCCTCCCCCTGATAGCAGATTTGATGCCTACTGCTTTAAACGTAAGTGTTTGATACCTTTTTAAAAATTACAGATTAAAAAAAAAATGCTTCGAAGCATGCATTGATGTTCAACTAGCCGTTGGAATGGATTCCATGTCTTGCAGTTTGTGCACGGAATGGAAACAGTTCAGTGATTTTCAAAAGCAAGCAAACTGAACAGCAGTGATATGGTTAAAACCACAGGAATTTTGACAAATGGATTTTTAGAGGGGTGAGGAAATATCAGGTTAAGCTTTAACTGTGCTCTGTTCTGTCCAGAGCCACAGAGCGTATTTCTGAGTATTTTATATTAATTGCAGTCCCTAAATTTTGCAATTTGCTTATTGGTGCTACAGTGCTGAGGCCAAGTGAGGCTGAGTTAAATCCTTAAGATTGTTTATTTTGTCTTTGGTATCACTCTCTTTCTTTGAGATGGCAGAGAATTTAAATTTTAGTAATTACAGGTGAGTACTTGAAGCTGACATGGATACTCAAAAAGTCGTAACTAAAAACGAACTATACTATCAATAAAAATCTCCATTTATTTCAAGTAATGGAAATTCATGCCTTCTAATCGTCTGTAATATCATATTGAAGTACAGTATGTGTTCTTTGCAGCCTATAACAGAGTATCTTTAGTTAGGTTTACTAATTAACATTGTTTTTTAAAATAATGTTTCTCAACATTCATAATTATTTTAATTTTCCAGATGTCCTCAAATAATGTTAGCAATAGTCACATGATAAAGTATCATAATTGTAGTATGCAAATTAAACGAGCAAGTAATCTAGCATCTCATTGGAATATTTACTGAACCATCTGTACTGTGCTAGCTAAACAAAGATCTCCCAGAATTTTGGTGACCTTGGGTATATCCAAGACAGAGTCAGGTTATGTTGAAACAAATTTGTAAACAATTTTGACTAAATTTCCAATGTATCCTGTTACAGCAATATGTCACTAAAATGAGTACAAAATGTACTAGCTTATTATATAATTGATTTCTAGAGTGAAATACAAAGGCATTTTTAAGCAACCAAAAAGACACAGACTGTAATGTTGTAAGTAGTCAGTAGAATGGATGTTCGTGCAACCAAAAGGTTTGTTTTCACACTTTTATCTCCTACTAAGAAGCCTCTGCTTGGATCTCCTCCCTTAGACTCAACTTGAGTGTTAAAGCCATGTGTTGTGTATTAGCTTGATACAAGCTGGTCAATCCATAAAGGCTGTAGAAATGCTAGCTTTTGTTCTCAGGCCCTGAAACAACAGAATTCTTCCTTAATCATTTTCAGGAAAACAACAATAACATAAACCTTATCTCTAAAAGTAGACAGATGTACATTCCTTTAAGCCACATTGTCACAACAATGATTTTTCAAGTACTTCAGGCTCTAAAATCAGTTTTACATTACGTGACTGACATAATTAAGGCGCAAAATGAGATTGGTATGCTGTGGGGAAGGCTTGGAGAGGTTAAATTAGGGAAGGAGTAGAATTATCCAGCCTGACTTCCTTATTTGATATTTTCTTGTGCTTTATTAATAAAACTGGCACCGGAAAACTTTTAAACAACGTTTTTCATCTCTCTGTGGGTAAAATTTAAATCAAAGCCTGTCTATAGCCACAAAGACTATTATTAAAGAATTTATCCTGATGTGTTTTAAATTATTTATTTAATTGAAAAATACACATGAAATAACAAGGTACTTATGTTTAAATAGAGTAACCACCTACTAAAAATCTGCACAAAATTCAAAAAATGTTTAAAAGTTTATATTCATTTTTATCTCTCTAATTCATTTCATGTATATAACTTGTAAATATAATGGATTCATATTTTGCTTTCTTCCCCACCTAAGCATGTGGCTAGATTCTTATTTATTTCCTACTTAAGATGTTATTATATTCAGAATTCATTCAGTACATAGAAAGTTAAAAGAGTTTAGCCATATAGAAACCTTTCTCTTTTTTTTGAGACAGAGTCTCGCTCTGTTGCCCAGGATGGAATGCAGTGGCGCGATCGCTCACTTCAAGCTCCGCCTCCCGGGTTCACGCCATTCTCCTGCCTCAGCCTCCCGAGTAGCTGGGACTACAGGCGCCCACCACCACACCCGGCTAATTTTTTTGTCTTTTTTAGTAGAGACAGGGTTTCACTGTGTTAGCCAGGATGGTCTTGATCTCCTGACCTAGTGATCCGCCCACCTCGGCCTCCCAAAGTGCTGGGATTACAGGCTTGAGCCACCGGGCCCGGCCTAGAAGCCTTTCTTAAACCACACATAATGCCAATAGTTTTCCAAAATTTCTAATTTATTTTTCAAACTTTTTTTTAGTGTGTGGGTATATATATACACACACACATATATATACACATATATATATACACACACACACACTTTTTTTTTTTTTTTGAGATGGAGTTTTGCTCTTGTTGCCTAGGCCGGAGTACAATGGTGCGATCTCAGCTCACTGCAACCTCCACCTCCCGGGTTCAAGTGATTCTCCTGCCTCAGCCTCCCAAGTAGCTGAGATTACAGGCATACAGCACCATGCCCGGCTAATTTTGTGTTTTTAGCAGAGATGGGGTTTCACCATGTTGATCAGATTGGTTTCGAACTCCTGACCTCAGGTGATCCACCCATTTCGGCCTCCCAAAATGCTGGGATCACAGGAGTGAGCCACTGCTCCTGGCCTAGTATATATTTTTAAATAATTTGAAAAATATTTTCGAAATGACTTAATTGATGTCCACCTTTCCCACATAGTCAAGTAGTGACTAAAGGGTAAAATTCGTAAGAGTCATGGCCTCAGCTACAGTTCCAAAAGTGATTTCAGAGATATACAGCTGGCTGGTTATGTAGAGGAATTTAGAAATATAACCATATTTTTCTTGTTTGCTTCTACCAAACGTAGAAAGTGTTTTTTAAGTCACTTGGTGAATGAACAATGCCAAATCTTACTTTGCTTTAATTCCCTTTACCTCACAAAGTCACTGACTAAAACATTCACAACGACAGATAGAAAATATAAAATTAGGCTTTATTCTTTTCAAATAAATTTGAAAAGTAGGCAAAGTAATGTATTTGTAAGATAAAGTTTTCCTGTATATCTTCTCCTAATGATTAAACAATTTAACGTATTTATTTTTTTGACTTCAGAATTTAGCAAGTTCTGTGAAAGTTGGAGAGTTATACAAGGCTTTGAAAGATCATTTCATACATCCCCAAACTTAAGTGAATCAAAACCGTTCAAGACTCATGATCATCTCTCACCGAATGTTATTAATTATCTCCAGAGAGGGAGATGGAACATGTTTCCTAGAAAACTCATTCTAATATTCCATGACCTGCACTCTCAGATAATTTTTCTAATTAAGTACTTTGCATTTGAATTTGAACCCATGTTTTCATTTTTGAGTTGGAGACCAAAATCTGAATAACAGCCCTTTCTATTGTTGATCACAATTGTTTATTTTTCCCTCAGCATCTTCTCCAACTGAAACAATTTTCTTGTTTTACAGTTTCAACCTCCAAATTTCTAATCATTGATAGGTTCTTGCTTTGAAGTTTTATCATTGTTTTTCACATTCCTCTATTTATGATTAAGCTTGAAAATCAAAATGGTGGTCCAGAGAAGGCTACATTAATTCCCACCACTTTCTATCCTATCCTATATACTCATTCGCTGTTAAAATTGGCCTGCCCTTCTAACCTGTGGTTAGTTCATTATCTTTTTTGTGTGTGCCCTAGTTCATAATCTGACCACATGTGTCAAAACTAACCTTTCCCCAATTGGTATATTAGAAATGTTTCCTGTTTATTGAATTTGAATTTGTTAGCATTCCATCACTCATATAAGTTTAAAAAGATAGTTTGAATTGTAATTCCACTGGTCCAATCTTTACAGTTTTCTAACCATGTTTACATTTAGTTATGTATAACAAATTTAATATAGAAGAACCAAGTTAAAATTAGTCATTTCTCAATAATGTAGATAGCATGGGAATGAGTTAAATTGACTATCATGCTGCTAATAGGGGTTTTAAGTTTTATTAGGAAAATCTGTCTCATGTCTGGCAACAGAAGCAGAGAAGATGGCCCATAGGACAAAAATGCCATAAGTACAGTGATGTGAAACATCTGTGGGCAGACAGCTGCAAAGGTTGGAAAGGAACTTTTGTGGGAAAAGAATTGTGTTGATTTATGTTGGCTTCCTCAATAATAAAGTTGAAGGAATGCTGGTAGTTTTCCAGAACCAAAACGTCTCCATGTGAATGCACCTATTGGAAGGACACTGTTAGAATAACCTGGAATTGTTTTTATCTTTACAATAGTCATCATGAATACAGTGGTATTTATTCTCAAAATATCTCTTTATAGATTTGTGCTTTATAAAATTATTTCCTTTTCTGGAATGGCTGAAACAAATGGCACAGATCCTCAGATACACTGACTTGTGATCAAAATCAGCTGTTAAGTTGATGAAAAAGCCACCCAAACTGAAAAGGAAGTCTGAGGTTTTCCATTCCAAGTAGTAGAATTAATTAACTTAATTAAAAGCAGACCTTTTCTTTTTTTAAATAGGGCTCTAAAATTATTGAAAACCCTTGTTTTTGGAAACAAAGTCACATAAATACTGGCTTTCTAGAACAGATTCTCTAGGACATATTGCTACTACTTTATTACACAGCAGGACTAGAGGAAGGAATGCAACAGCAAACTCCATAGTAATAATTGACAATGAAATCCAGTTATTTAGTTTTAAAAATATGAGTCAATATTTATAACACTATAAACATATTTTCATAGCATTGTAGAACGTTGCTAGCAGAGAGCTTGGATTGGAACATAGGAAGCCTGGATTCACAGCCCCTTATGCAGTTGTATCTGTTTCTAAGTTAATTTCATTAGCCAAGGAAATACTCAGAGGGAAAAAGTAAATTTAGCTTTTTTGTTGTTATTAATAATAGTATGATTAAATTTTCTCTAATATGCTGTTTGCTAAGTATTTATATTATGTTTCCATGGGAACTTTTTCTGTATGTATCTTTTTACTATTTCCCCCAAAGAATGCAGTTATAAGACAAACATGAAATTTGGCAGTTAAATGAAGTAATGGTTATGGAATTTCAGAGGATAGAGAATTGAATTAAAATAGTCATCTACATTTTGGGTTTTTAAGTTGTTCATGTCAATCAAAATAGAACAACGCTTCTTCCAGGAAATGAATGTAGAAAAAGCTTTACTTTAAAAAGGGGAAGAAAAGGTTATTTAATGTTTTTAAACTCCAATTCTTTTTTGGTTTAGTTTTGTTTTAATATTAGAAAGATAAATAATGGCAGACTTTAAAGAATATTTAAATGTATCATAATGTAAATAACCATCAAATGTTCATGATAAAATCGGTGAAGCTGAGCTTTAACATGGTCTGGGGGGATGACCACAACTAATAGCAGCTTGTGCCAGACAAAAAATAAGGAACCTGTTACAGCCCTAGTCTGATTTACAATAAAATCATATCCTTTTATGATTAAGTTTTTACAGAGCAAATGGAACTAAAAGGTAGCCTGTTTTGTTTTTTTGAGGGCTCCTGTTCTGGAATTATGAAAAGTAAAAAAGAAGATACTATAGATACTATGGCTATTACATCTCTTTTCAGGGCAAACAAGCATTTACTCACAAAACTAGCTTTAAGTCCTATGGGATATAGTAAAACAGTAACTGCAGGTTTCTTCAGGACAGTTCTTTCGAGTTCGGTGGCAACTATTAATAGGTTTTTATTTTTAAAAATACTGATTTTTTTTTATTAAAAAATAAAACAATCATTATATACTAGGCTGCTGCCTTTTCCCTGTGTTGAGAAAGAACCTTGTTTACAAACTGTTGCTTTTATACACAATTTAAATTTCTTTAAACAAGCCAGGCCATTCTCTGTAAATCTGGAGACATTCTAATGCAGCATTTTATGATGACAAGTTACTTTATATTGCCTGAGCCTGTTCTTACTGATGCTCAGGGTTGTTCTCAGTGATTTGTAATTACAGACCTAAAATACATTATGTGGGTACTTTATTTCCTGTTCTACATTTGTGTTTCAGGCTAAAGTAAGCCTGAAAACAAGATCCTTAGGAGATACAAACAGAGTGTGTAGAACATAGAACAAAATGTAGAACTACAATAAATGCCAACCAGCCTCTGCCAGGCACATTTTATAATTTATTAGAAACAAATCTATACCATGAAGTTGAAAGAAAGATGAAGACACATGTCCAACACCTGGGATCAAGTGAAGAGTGGTATTAAAAAGTTTTAATATCCTGTTTTTATGAAAGTCTCCACATTATGGACAATGTAATGGTTTATATGTAACTTGGACACATTTGATGTGGCTTTTTTGTTGTTTTGCAATCTGAGGCACACCCTCTCCCCTGAGATAATGCACAGCAACTTCAAAAGAAGGGAGTATATGGAGAAAGCTAGAGGCAGGGTTCAGAAGCCTCCAGAAGAATAGTACTCAATTCTCCTGTGAGGCTTCAAATTGACACTGTAGTTTCTGGTAAATAAACAATCTACTGTATCCAAAATCTGCATTTATATTTTTGGGAGCTTTTCCTTATCTTGAAACTATATAATATTAATTTTCCTTAACTGATAACAGTCATGCATACTTTTAGGTAAAAGCAATGATAACCCTTATAACGTAAAACAACTGATCAATTTATGACTATTAAGTGTTCAATTATCTGTCCCTGGGTCAATTCCAGTATAGTTTTAAGACTCCTCTCCATCACAGAACATTTCTGGGTCACCCCAAAATACTCCCTGCAAAATACTCAGGAGCACTTAACAAACACTGGGCATACAACTTTTTATTAGTGACTTATCTAATCAACTCTTTGAAATTATTTTTCTAGCTAAAGAGGCTACAACCATCGATTTGAGTATCCTCGCAGAAACTGCATCACCCAGTTTATCCAAAGAACCACAAATGGTTTCTGATAGAACTACACCAATCATCCCTTTAGTTGATGAATTACCTGTCATTCCAACAGAGTTCCCTCCCGTGGGAAATATTGTCGATTTTGAACAGAAAGCCACAGTCCAACCTCAGGCTGTCACAGATAGTTTAGCCACCAAATTACCCATACCTCCTGGCAGTAGCAAGAAGCCTTGGGATATGGACGACTACTCACCTTCTGCTTCAGGACCTCTTGGAAAGCCAGACATATCAGAATTTAAGGACGAAGTGCTCCAAAGTACAACTGTCGTCTCTCATTATGCCACCGATTCATGGGATGGTGTCGTGGAAGATACACAAACACAAGAATCAGTTACACAGATTGAACAAATAGAAGTGGGTCCTTTGGTAACATCTATGGAAATTTTAAAGCACATTCCTTCCAAGGAATTCCCTGTAACTGAAACACCATTGGTAACTGGAAGAATGACCCTGGAATCCAAAACTGAAAAGAAAACGGTAAGCACTGTTTCTGAATTGGTAACCACAGGTCACTATGGATTCACCTTGGGAGAAGAGGATGATGAAGACAGAACACTTCCAGTTGGATCTGATGAGAGCACCTTGATCTTTGACCAAACGCCTGAAGTCGTTACAGTGTCAAAGACTTCAGAAGACACCACCGACACTCAGTTAGAGGACTTGGAGACAGTCTTAGCATCCACAACTGTTTTGCCTTTAATTATGCCTGACAATAATGGATCATCCATCGATGACTGGGAACAGAGAGAAACTAATGGCAGGATAACGGAAGATTTTTTTGGCAAATATCTGTCTACTACACCTTTTCCATCACAGCATCATACAGAAATAGAATTGTTTCCTTATTCTGGTGATAAAATATTAGTAGAGGGAATCTCCACAGTTATTTATCCTTCTCCACAAACAGAAATGACACATAGAAGAGAAAGAACAGAAACACTAATACCAGAGATGAGAACAGATACTTATACAGATGAAATACAAGAAGAGATCACTAAAAGCCCATTTATGGGAAAAACAGAAGAAGAAGACTTCTCTGGGATGAAACTCTCTACATCTCCCTCAGAGCCAATTCATGTTACAGAGTCTTCTGTGGAAATGACCAAGTCTTTTGATTTCCCAACATTGACAACAAAGTTAAGTGCTGAGCCAACAGAAGTAAGAGATATGGAGGAAGAATTTACAGCAACTCCAGGCACTATAAAATATGATGAAAATACTACAACAGTGCATTTGACCCATAGTACTTTAAGTGTTGAAGCGGCCACCATATCAAAATGGTCATGGGATGAAGATAATATAACATCCAAGCCTTTAGAATCTACAGAACCTTCAACCTCTTCAAAATTGCCCCCTGCCTTACTCACAACTGTGGGGATGAATGGAAAGGATAAAGAAATCCCAAGTTTCACTGAAGATGGAGCAGATGAATTTACTCTTATTCCAGATAGTACTCAAAAGCAGTTAGAGGAGATTACTGATGAAGACATAGCAGTCCATGGAAAATTCACAGTTAGATTTCAGCCAACTACATCAATTGGTATTGCAGAAAAGTCAACTTTGAGAGATTCTATAACTGAAGAAAAAGTTCCACCTATCACAAGCACTGAAGGCCGAGTTTATGCAACCATGGAAGGAAGTACTTTGGGTGAAGCAGAAGATGTAGACCTCTCTAAGTCAGTATCTACTGTTCCCCAACTTGCACACACTTCAGAGGCGGAAGGATTAGCATTTGTTAGTTATAGTAGCACCCAAGAGCCTACTACTTATGTAGACTCTTCCCATACCATTCCTTTTTCTGTAATTCCCAAGACAGACTGGGGAGTGTTAATACCTTCTGTTCCATCAGAAGATGAAGTTCTAGGTGAACCCTCTCAAGACATACGTGTCATTGATCAGACTCACCTTGAAGTGACTATTTCTCCGGAAACTATAAGAACAACAAAACTCACAGAGGAAACAACTCAGGAAGAATTCCCTTGGAAAGAACAGACTGCAGAGAAACCAGTTCCTGCTCTCAGTTCTACAGCTTGGACTCCCAAGGAGGCAGTAACACCACTGGATGAACAAGAGGGTGATGGATCAGCATATACAGTCTCTGAAGAATTGTTGACAGGTTCTGAGAGGGTCCCAGTTTTAGAAACAACTCCAGTTGGAAAAATTGATCACAGTGTATCTTATCCACCAGGTGCTATAACTGAGCACAAAGTGAAAACGGTTGAAGTGGTAACACTAACACCAAGCATTGGGCCAAAAGTATCTATAAGTCCAGGGCCTGAACAAAAATATGAAACAGAACGTAGTAGTACAACAGGATTTACATCATCTTTGAGTCCTTTTAGTACCCACGTTACCCAGCTTATGGAAGAAACCACTACTGAGAAAATATCCCTAGAGGATATTGATTTAGGCTCAGGATTATTTGAAAAGCCCAAAGCCACAGAACTCATAGAATTTTCAACAATCAAAGCCACAGTTCCAAGTGATATTACCACTGCCTTCAGTTCAGTAGACAGACTTCACACAACTTCAGCACTCAAGCCATCTTCCGCGATCACTAAGAAACCACCTCTCATCGACAGGGAACCTGGTGAAGAAACAACCAGTGACATGGTAATCATTGGAGAATCAACATCTCATGTTCCTCCCACTACCCTTGAAGATATTGTAGCTAAGGAAACAGAAACCGATATTGATAGAGAGTATTTCACGACTTCAAGTCCTCCCACTACACAGCCAACAAGACCACCCACTGTGGAAGACAAAGAGGCCTTTGGACCTCAGGCACTTTCTACACCACAGCCCCCAGCAAGGACAAAATTCCACCCTGACATTAATGTTTATATTATTGAGGTCAGAGAAAACAAGACAGGTAAGTCTTTGCTTTCTAGACTGCCATTGAAGGCAATCCGCATTTTATCTTGAAAGTTACTTTTGGGAAAAAAAAAATCAACATACCAAATGCTGCCATTAGAAGATAACTGGAGTGTGAAAAATAAATGTTTTAGCTTCATATATTTATACAAGAATTGGAAGAATATGTTAAACAATGTGGAAGAATGTTAGATACAATTTTATGTTAAAAGTCATAAGAAGCCCTGCTTTGTCATCTAATATAACCAAATCATCACTGTTACATCACTTCAGAACATGCAGAACAAAATGTTTTAATTTCAGTGTCTTTTCATACATTACTACTCAAGTGTAGCACTAGACTGTGTTAACATTCCATTGGTCTTTAACTATTAACCTTCAGTACTTACAATGTGGATGGCTAAAATGGTTTTGCATATCCCTAAGGTTAACAGAAAGATATTTAAAGGTTTGCTTTGGTTTTTCTTTTCCAGGATTTTACAGGTTTATTATATGACTTGTGTGGTGGGTAATAGGTCTCTAATGTAAGTGTTATTTTAATGTAAATGCAACATATTCTTATGCTGTTGTTTTGGGGTATTATACTGTGGTTTTATCTATTTAGAGCAAATACAGCCTAGCTTAGTTGTAGGGAGTATTATAGTTTATTGTATTAAATATAATTTCAGAAGGTGGCTATGTATGCATTATCCTTGCTTTCTAAAAACCAGGCTGTAACGTTGTTTATTTTATGATTTAATTATTTTACCGCTAGGAATATTTGTGATGTCTTCTAGTCCACTCAAATATTTTAGCTCTGTGACAGAACCCTTAAAAGCTCTTTATTTACATTGATTAATATTTGCAGTTGTCATGATAAAATATGATTTATTGCTGTCTAAAGGTGAGACCCCACCATCTTTTACATTTGATGAGCTGAGTTGAGAATATATAGCAAATGCAGTTCAATAAATCAATTCAGGTTTGTCTCTTTCTATTTTAGAAATTAAGATCATGGTTTTTTGTTAATTTGCTATATTCTCATTTTCATATAGAATTAAATGAATAAGTATTCATGTTTTTCTTGACCTGGCTCTGAGAAGACAGAATAGAAGAATTTTTTTTTTTTAAGCAGGGTTTCTATCTTGCTGTTGGAATATTCCCTTTCAAGTATCATTTTTCTGAAGACTGATGCTATCCTCATTAGAGTGCTCAGGAGTGCACCTATTGGAAACAAACAAGTAGCGTTATTGTCAAGTGTGTTTGCATGTTGTGCTGTTGGTGGAAACTTCATGGCTTCTATAGGTTTCTACTCTCCAGAATTTTCCGTGTGAAAACTTTCTTGTCAGTGAATAGTAGAGAAGAGAACACACCCACAGAATATTAAAATTAATCTCCACTTCCCAATATAGTTTAAAAAGGTTAGGATTTGATCATGATTTTCTTGCTAATGATATTGTTTCTTGGAAATCATAACATATTTCCTCTTTTCTACATCCTTTTCCATCTCTCGGAACTGGTGTAGGAAAGAGAAAATGAATTGCCAAGAAGTCGGAATGAGGATTGCGTTAGTAAGGCTGGAAAAGAGACAGGAATATAACTATGAAAGAAAAAAAAAAAAAAAGTAAAGAGAAGCAAAAAGTAAATGACTACTAACACTTAGTTTCATAATTCAAACAAATACTTGAATGGATATGCAGATTGTTTTTCAATTGATATTATCCTGTTAGTGGAGATAATAAGTTGAGTTGAATAGTATAAAATCCAGTAAAAATGTTCTGCATTTAAAAACTCTTCTAAGTGGGAAACTGCCAGTTAAAGTTAGGATAGTCAAATTACAAAATGGAAAAAGTGAAACTTGATCTCTCTGAAAGAATTGGCAGTCATCAGAAAAAAAGAACTAAGTTATAAATGGTTACTGGAAATGGAGGGTCTGAGTAAGCTAAACCTGAAACAATTTATTACAAAGGTGTATATTTATAAGCGAATTGTGGACTTGATTCAGCTAGACCTGGGAGACATATATAGGTGTTTCTTCTCCTTACTTCTGCTTCTAAAATGTGGAACTATAATCCACCTTCAAATTAATTTTGTTTTGTATAATAATAATGGGTCAGAAAACTGTGCAATACTTGGTTACTTCCATCAGGCAGAATTCTAATGTGAGAGTGTGTGTATGTGTGTACAGGGGAGGGGATGTATCTATGGAATAATTACGTATCTACCTACCTACCTTCTTACCTACCTACCTACCTACCTACCTGTCATCATCTGTATTTTTATGTGTTCTGTATATGCTGTTCTCCTTAACTAAAAGCATTGTTTATTGTCTTCATAAGACAATGAAGTTTACTCACCTCTAACTGCTCATCTATACTAATATTATTTATTTTCTATGAGAAATTTTATCTTCCAACATTTTGAGCTTTGGCAAGGGAAAATCCTAAAGCAGATGTTCAATTAATGAGTTTCAAGGCAGGTGTATACCTTAATAAGGAAAAGTGCATATGTGCCTGGAGAACCAACCTTTTTATGTATTAAGGCACAGTTTTCCAGACTGGAAAGTCCTTGGTGCGTGTGTGAACTTGTATAAATCTATTCACAGGAATAGAATACACCTTTATATATACTGTATATCCAAGTAAGCAAAAATACCACCCATGCTATTCTAAACCCAGGCATTCAATAATTTTTTGCTGCACTCAGCGAGTCATATAAATCTTTTTTTTTTTTTTTTTTTTTTTACTACTATGAAACAAAACATGCTACTCAGGACACACTTATGTTATACCTGCTCAAATGGATCTTAATAGCAACTTACGGTGCTGTTGCTAGAGGGCAACTGTAGTTAGCAGTTAAAAAAATCTGAAGGAACTTTTCAGCTCATAAAAGTTTTATGAGCTGAAAAATGCTATGGGGTGTGTTTAACAGTGGTTCAGGGGATACTGAAAACTTTACTCCTGTCTATTTCAGGAGTAATTTGCACACCTGCATTTTGAAAAATTATTGAAAGGCTTTCTTTGTGAACATGCATGAAGGCCAGAATTTGAAGGTGTAGGAAGAGTTTCTTCAACTCTAGACTTTTTTTTTAAAGAGCACTCCTCTAAATCATCTAAAATGTCACAAGGTAGTGGAAAAGAACTGCGAATGTTTTTAAAAACTGACAAACAGGTATTTTTAAATCAAAGAATAATTTAGAAATGTATGGATATTAAATACCAACGTTATTATGCAAATGCTCATAGTTATAACCTTAAAATAGGCAGCTTATTACCTTTTTTAACAAACAAATTCATATATGCTACTTACTATGTGTCAGACCAGGTTGATGCTGTCTTGTTAGGTGTTCTTTTTCCTACTGGTTTTATAACTTATATCTACCCAAATGTATGTGTGCAGATGCAAAGCAATATTAAATTAAATGATAGAAAGATTAAGATGTTAGTAAAATTATTAGTGTAATGCTATTAAAGATTAATTAGATTTTGAGAAATATACAAAAAGCTAAAGACTTATTGTCTAAATATGGTGTTATGGAAAGGATAAAGAACAAGGAACATTGGCTCTGAGGGCAGGAGACATCTGGGCAGATACCAATATTTACATCATTGATTGCAGAGTCATCACATTTTTTTTTTGAGATGGAGTCTTGCTCTGTCACCCAGGCTGGAGTACAGTGGGGTGATCTCGGCTCATTGCAATCTCTGCTTCCTGGGTTCAAGCGATTCTCCTCCCTCAGCCTCCCAAGTAGCTGGGATTACAGGTGACCACCACTATGCCTGGCGAATTTTTGTATTTTTGGTAGGGACAGGGTTTCAGCATCTTGGCCTGGCTGGTCTTGAACTCCTGACCTCGTGATCCACCTGCCTCGGCCTCCCAAAGTGTTGGGATTACAGGCGTGAGCCACTGCACCCAGCCAAGTCATCACTTTTTAGAAGGTAATATTTATTTAAGATAGTCTCATATAATTTTTTAAAATCACATATTTCCTATTTTTATAGAATTTTATAGAAAGTTTTAATTATAGAAAAATTATTTTCTGATTTGTTATTATGAGATCCAGGTCCTTTCTTCAAACAAAATGTTATTGAGAGCCCCCGTATCTTGAACAGACAAAAGAGTAGCTGTGTTGGTTAATGTTTTAGGGGGACATGGGGAGCCTCAATCCCTTGGGACCTCCTCCTCATCTCCTGTGGTGGTTTCTAAAATAACATGTACCTAGAACACAGCTAGAAAAAGAATGATATCTAGACAATTCAAAATAAAGCAAAAACAGTGACTCATTCCTGAGAGAATTAAGTTATTAAAAGTAAAAATATTTCAAAAATTGGTCTGATTATCTATATCTTTATCTCATTATAATGATACACATTTAACATTTACCTTTGAATAGCACTATGCATGGTGCTGAATAAAACACATTAAACAAATATTGTTTCAATCTTATTGATGCCTATATGTCATCAAGATAATATACAATGGTATGTCAGAGTCTCACATGTATGTGCAAAACTAAGTCATCATCAAATTCACACTTCGGGTTTGATACTTTCAGACCGCTTTTTCTATATATTATCATGTCTAAACCTCAAAGATAGTTTGTGAGACAACTAAGACAACTAGGGAAAGCAGATAGGCAAACGAAGGTACACTGAGCCTGACATTCTTGGCATTGGGTCTAGCAGCCCTGGCCCTCTTTGGAGCATTTTTGCTATAAAGTGATTCTCTCCCCTGATGAGCTCTGAGAAAACAACCACCCCCTGCCCAGTCGCTTAGGTACTGCCCTGTCTGTCAATTCCTGAAAGAGCAAACTCTGGGAAGACTGGTTTCTCATTGGCATTCTAGTGCTTTGTTAAGAGTATATAATTTAGATTTGGTTGCTTTTAATATGGGGCACTATGCATGCTATTCAGATACCTGACATAGCAAGGAAAGCGCATGCTGAAATTGGTAGTATGTTATTCTGCAGTTCTGGGCAGCTTCTTTCCTGTAGAATTTTGGAGCACATCTCTGAAAGTGGATCGGTCTGGTGCCTGCACACTTCCATGGTTCCTTTTCCTGAGCTCCAACTGTGGCTCTCTGCCAGAGAAGCACATTTTTCTGCAGAGAATTAGGATGGCTTCCCCCATCTCTCAAGGACTGTCCCTTTTCTAGAAAAGAATCAAGTTCCTCTTCTATTAGTCGAATAAAAGGGAGGAGAATGTTTGTCTTCCTTTCCTTTCTGTAGTGTTAAGAAAATAAAATGACCGTAATGATTCTAAATTATCAGTGAGCTTAACACTATACTATAGACCAAAGATTACCTTTTAAAAAAGTCCTTTGAGGTGAAATATTTTGTATATATAACAAATAGGTGCACATATAAACACACACATATAGAATCTCAATATTTTAACACTTCTTTGAGTAGTTTTACTAACCCACTAACCTTGAGGAAAAAGTTAAGAAATTGAAAGTGTTTTCTTCAAAAGTTGAGGTTTAACAATAAAAGGCGTTACTTTGATAACCAAAAGGAACTTTATCTTCTTCCTAAAATGAAACAATGCCTATTCTGAAAATGGCACTTACAGTTACAATGTGCCATTATCAAAGCTACCACTGAGGTAGGGACATTGTCTAAAACAAATACCACTTAGCATTTATTGGCAGTTACCTTGAGAGAGACCCATGCACCATCTTCCAGCAGAGCACAGTCAATCAAATCACCTTCAGGTAAAGCTATAGCATGTCTAGTCGTTTGACAGATATTAAAGGTGGTCATAAACGAAACATAAACCATAGGCTGTGCTCCTAAGGCCTTTAAGTGCATATTGGCCAGATAACATTAACACAATCAAATACAATTGTCATACTAAAACATATAGTGACACAGTAGGTAGTGTGGTATGACCGACTGTGAATGATAGGTGAGGTCAGAAAAGGAAGGAATCAATAATGGCAGGAAGTGACAGAATATTTCATGAGAAGGAGGAGACTTATGCCAGTCTCTGTTGGAGGGATAGATTACAATCCAATTATGAGAGGCCAGTTATTAGCCAATTGCTTCCCAACTTAGGCTCACCAGTGGGGTTAAGGAGGCCCAAGTATAAACAGCTGTTTTTCTAAATAGAGCTTCTAAACAGCTTCTGAAGGAGGCCATGTCATCCCAGCACTATTTGACATGGCCTGCTTCGAAAGCTGAGTACCTTCATAGGCTTCATGCAGAAACTAGTACAGTTTCTGGAAACCAGAGTTATTCTCCCAGCTTCTTGAGGAAGGAGTGTTCTCATACTTTTCTGAGCTTCAGTGATTCATACATTTTGATAAGACAGCATGTTCTGTGGGTTAAGTACATTTACCTTTTCAGAATATATTCCCATGAAGTATCATGGTTCAGAATTACACACTTACAAAGTTAAATGGCATAAAACTACTTTGTAAAAAGTGCTTACACTCTCTAAAAGGTGATTTAAAGGTTTATAACATCTCAATTCAAGTGAATACTGAATCAGTAGGATTATAGAGCAGGTGCTCTAAGTTAGGGAATCTGGAGTCAGTCTCTCCTTTGCTTATGTGCAATGTGGACCAAGGGATTTCTCAGTTTTTCTGTCAGAATTTTTAACATGGTAAAATGGCTATTACTATATGGAATGATATTTCCTAAACTTTGACACATACTCTTTCTCCAAATCACAGGGTTTATGAAACAAAGATACACACACAGACACACACCACACACACACACACACACCACACACACACACACACCACACACACACACACACACACAGATAATATACAGATACATTTTTTCTAATTTGTTTAACAGTCAAATAATGGTAATATACTAACTACAGTAGAACTGGATTTTTTTGAAGTAGATTCTAGTTAATATTCTGAACCAACATGGAGATGTAGTTAGTTTGTTTCGTAGGATACATGGAAGAGGCAGTTAATGCGGTAGAAAGAGCCTTTGGAAAGAGACCTGGGTTCACTGTCAACATTGTTACAGGAGCCACTCTGTATCCACAATTCTGCGTCCTCTGATTTGACCAAACATGGATAGAGAATATTTGGGAAAAAAAAAAAAAAGCACCACAATAACAAAGAACAATACAACAATAAAAAATAACACAAATAAAACCCCAACACACTGTAATAACTATACAGCATTTATATTGTATTAGGTATTATAAGTAATTTAGAGACAACTTAAAGTATATGTATATGAATGTATGTATAGGATTCCTGCAAATACCGTGTCATTCTATAGAAAGGACTTCAATACCATGGATTTTGGTATCTTTGGGGGTCCTAGAACCAATCCCCCTTGGCTATTGAGGGATAACTCTATTTACAGTCTGTTTGGTCTTGTATAAATTACTTAACCTGCACAGGCCTCAGTGGTTACATAATTAAACATTTATAATAATACTACAACCTCACCACGTTGCTTAAAGAAGGGGATCTCAGAGTGATTGCCACATGCAAGTCGCTGGGACAGGTATTTCACACATTTAATACTCCTTCAGTGACTAGAAAGCACCAAGCACAATGCCTGATACATAGTAATGACTTAGTACAAATTCATCCCCTATGGGCTTTAAAAATTATTTCATTTCCAACTTCTAAGTACAGGAAAATATAGACTGTTTTGTACTAAATAGGTAAAAGCCAAATGATCTTAAAATTCAAGATCATTTATGCCACAAGGAGCCAAGTATAATTGTACTTTAGTGTCTGCTTGACTGAAATAACTTCTTAAAATTTGAACCTGACATAGGTTGTGTTTTTTTGGGTGGTGCCATTTTGGGTGCAAATCAGAAGCAGCTGCAGCCCTTATTTAAAATTTAAATGTAGTATTGGCTCTATAGGACCTCAGAATAGAATTTATTAGCTTTTTGCTTTTTCTCAGGTGTGAAAGTTGGGCTTATGATTTTGATAACTACCAATTTAATTTTTTTCTCATAAAAATCATTTTACAAATTCTCGATACATTTCTCCAGGTATTGGGCCTAGCTTCTTGCATATTTATAGAATGGATGGACATTCCCTGCTGTCTTTTTGTTGTTGTCAAGGAAACCCCCAGTTCTCTACACAGGGATTACATTCTTCTTTCTTAATAGCTCTTAGATCGTTCATTTGTGCAATGAATAAAAAATGTATTCACAGGTCCAGACAGTGTTCAGAACTTTTTTGGTGGGTGAGGGGCGTAGCTAAGGGGAGAGACGTGCCTTGTGAGAGGAGCAATAGGAATAAAACAAAAGGAAAAAGAAATGCTTGCTGAGGTTCCATTTTAATGAGGTAAAGCTGAAAAATTTATGCTTTAAAAAAGACATTGCCTATTTTTGTCACTTTAGAAAGTGTATAACATTACTTTTCATTGAGGCCAGTGTTTCATGTACAAAAATGTTAGTTATTAAGGGCTTCATTAAGAGAATGGTTCCAAGAATGGGGCCCAGGTTGGTGGGAGTGGGATGGACGAGGGAGTAGTGATATGTTTTAGTAGAAACTATTTTCTCATTTCTATTGAAGTATTCTGAATTTTTTACAACCTAATTGAGGTGATATAAAATACGAAAATATTCCTTCATCCTGGGGCATCATGTGGACATCTGAGAACTCATTGATTACATTAAAAATGGTGTTCCTTAGAGAGAGTGTGCCAGTATTTAGACCTTTTGAGTATGAATCAGGAGGGAAATACACATCCATTGACAAGAAGATGGATATAATTATTTTTTAAGAGTGATTTGATCCTTTGGAGGAAAATAAATTCTGGTGAACCTTCTAAGTAACTGCTAGAATGATTGGGTAATGTATCCAGCTTTTGATTCTCCATAAATAATGTAAGTCTTAAAAAGGAGATTTTAAACTAGAAAAAAGGAATCTCTGGAGTGAGAGGAAAAGTTTGATTGTATTTCAGTATCTATGTCTATGAAAAGTTGATACACGGTGTCACTGTGTTATACCCAAACTTGCTTATACACATGTATAACCAGTACACAGTAAGTACCGTGACTGGCTTTTAGTGATTTTATCTTTTTACCTTGTAGTACAGTCTCCCTGGTGTCTCACAAGGGTAGTTTACTAACTTTGGCCATGTGCTTCATACAGTAGGTTTCTGGAGGTTTTGTTTTTTTCTAAGATGGGAAAGGGAAAAGGTAATGTATTTTTCTGGAGAGTATATTGGAATATAGTATAATCATCATTTTCACTATGCTGCACTTTGGGACGGCTGTCTGTTGTATTTTTTAAAAAAGAAAACAAAATCTTTTTGTTACACATTAAAATAAAATTCATTTTAATCAAGAAATGTGATCCTAATATATCTCTGCTGAGTAGACTGGTATACATTTACATTTAATTAAAAACTCTTAAACTTAAATTGTAAAATTCCCCAAAGAGAACGTGAACTTTAACCAGCTGCCTATGCATCTTAGCAACTATGTTTTGTGTCTGGTAACAGTATGACTGGAAGACTTGTGCTCTGTCTACAAAACTTTCTTATGAAGTACTTAAAAATACTTGGTGAATAATTTGAGGTCAGCTAGCAATAAAGCTTTGTGTGAAATGTCATTAAAAAAGCCTATTAACCATGGTACTGGTATATTCAAGTCAAGCTGTTAAAATACATTCATATAAACATAGAAAAGATTATGCATACACTCTGTGGAGTTCTGTGGTTTGACTCTTGAAATCCAAATAAAAGTTATATTGCTTTTTGAGTAAAATTCTAAAATAGAGCAGTCTTTTATAAGACTAAGAGCTTCATCTAAGAGCTTGGAATGTCAATTACACCATTGGGTTGCTCTGTTCCTGCGAATAGAGCAGATCACCATTTCGGAATGAGATACCTCCTCTCACAATAGCACAGGTGTACCCTCCACCCCCTTACTATATACCACAAAGAAACGTTTCTGGTTTACAATAATCTCTGTTGAGATTCTCTAATAACGTGTGTGGTGGGTGGAGGTGGTGACAGGAAATGGGGATGAAGAGGTAATTTCAGAGGAAGAATAAACTAAGGGGGCAAGTAGGATTTGGTAAGATGCAAGGGGTTAGTGACAGACATTTGGGTGACAGGGCAGGGAAAAATTTATCTGCATATATTAATAATGATAGGTTTTATATCCCACCTCTCCCTGCTATGAGATGTTAAAAGTATGGGAAGAAATAAACTATACTGATAGAATAAAATTTCGATTGTATGTATAAGAAATGTCAGCAGAAAATTTTAACTTTAAAACCCTAGGTAATTAACATTTCTCTCTCCTTCAAACTGATATTAAGGAATCCAGCCAGGTGCAGTGGTACACACCTGTAATCCCAGCACTTTGGGAGGCTGAGGCAGGAGGATTGCTCAAACTCAAGAGTTTGAGGCTCCCTGTAATGGTACCCTTGCACTCCAGCCTGGGCGACAGATCAACACCCTGTCTAAAAGAAAAATTCAATAAAACCATTTGAAAGTTGTCATGACTTATTTAAAGAATAATAATGGTTGCTTGATTGTGAGACTATTACTTTCAGAAAAAGGAAAAACATAATTTCAACTCCCATTTTGCATATTTTTTGAAATTACAGAATTCCCGTTTAGTAGACAGTTTTTTTTTTTCTGGGGATCTAATATACGACATTAAGACTGTAGTTAATGAAATTGTATTGTATGAGGGATTTTGTTAAATAAGTAAATTTCAGTTGCTCTTCTCACAAAAAGATGGTATATATGTTAATCTGCTTCCTTTTACCATCTATATATATCCCATAACATCATATTGTAAACCTCAAATACACAATAGAGTTTATTTTAGAAAAAGAAAATTTCTATCATACTTATTAAATGAGCATATTATTTTATTTATATGTAGATTTTCTTCTCAATTACTTAATTTATTTTGATGTGCTGCCAGCTTCTTGATGAGAAACGTAAGATGAAACTGCATAATACATTTCTGTTTTCTATCATTTCGAAGGCAAATCAGATCAAATAGTTGCGAGGTGGGTGGAGAAAGGAATCCTAACCTAAATTCAATGATTGGTACATTTGCAATAAGTACATTCAGGAAGTTTCCCATTAAAATAGGGGGAAAGAGTGTAGTAAGGCCAGTTCTCTAACTTACTGGCAGGAACATTTGTTTTAGAGAGAGAGAGAGAGAGGAACGGGGCAAGAAGAGACTTGGAAAGTACACTTGGGTCTCTCTGAAGTTGACAAGAGAGTGTTTACCCTAGGGTCTGATACATAACAGGCACTTAGTAGATTTTGAGAAATCAATTAGCGCCTGAAGAGATACTACATTCAGGGCATGCATGGTTGTGGTTGTAGTGAATTTCATTTTGTGTGCAAAAACCAAGATGAAGCAATGCTGTGTTTGTGCAATGTAGGCAAAGGTTCAGTCTCTGATATGCTTGTACTGCTGTGATTGAAACATTATCATATTTATTTAGGTTGGAAAATGGAATTTACTACATCAGACAGTTGGGTTTTTGGTGCAAAATTCTGGTATGATAGTCTAAAACGGCAAGGAAGTCCTTATAGATCTATGAGCAATTGGAAGTGTTAGAGTTCTTGCTCTGAGTAGAATATGAACTAAAAGAATACTGTACTTTGTTAATTGGAGCTAAAATCAGAAACTATAAAGTGAATGCCATAGTCTTTAGTAGAATTAAGTATTCTTAATATGAGTTGATAGTTAGCTAAATTATTGTATAGTGCTGATTTACAATTAGAGTTCTTCTTTATTTTCTTTCCTGGAAAAACAAAACAAACAAACAAACAACAAAACATTTCAGTGAGCATTATGACCATCCATCAGTTTCTTACCATACTGACATGTGACATGTTGGCATGACTTTGTGTCTTCTCTCTCTGCTTTTCTCCACCCCACTTTTTTTAGAGCCACGAACATACTTGACAGAACTTCCATCTGTAATTACTCAATAAGAAGATCATGAGATATGTCTGTATCAGTCTTATTTTTTTAAAGTAAAGAATTTACTTAGAAACCCAAGTAAATCTATAATAGGAATGAGTGTTTTTACCCTATTCTTGGCCTAGGAGTTTGTAAATATACAATATTGATCAGATATTTCCTTATTTATCCTTGTGTTTGGCTGGAGAAGCCTAGCTGAATGGCTCGTTTTAACTTCATCATTTACAAAAGGGTACAAAATATGGTAGAGGTTCTTTATATGCTTGATGCTGACCCATATTTCTTACTTAAAATCTTTTTTCTGTATTTAAATGAAAGTTATGGTGTCACCAAACAGGGTAAGTAAGAATTTAGTGTATCTGTGTCTAATATTTCTTAATCATCAATTCTAGTTTTATTTAAGTCTAATGAAGCAAAATAAAAGGGTTGCTTGCATGTGAAATGATAGTATGAGCAATTTAAGATATGCACATTTTTAAACTCCAGTTAAATCCCACGAAATCGTACTGAATAGTTTAACTGAGTCTGGCTTAATTCAACTATATTCAAATAGTTTTAGCAATGAGAGACTCCTGGCTTAGATAAAAATTGTTGATGTGAATATTTCAAGAGATTCTTTAGTACAGAAGGCATTTTAAATGCTGCCTCTCATATAGTTTAAACATTTTCTTCACATTCTTTTTTCATAGCATAAAGTTTACCTTCAATGCAAACTGTATTAAGAGGATGTTATCATCTGAATATTTTATGGTGTCCTGTTTTAAAACATATACACCATGGATACTATATATAAGATCAGAGTAACAACTTTAGTGACCTAATATTGCAGAAACCTAGTCTTTTTAATTATATATATTTTTAAATGACAAGGCATTTAATCATTTCCCTGCACTTGGCAATTACTAATAATTGCAACATCTGTGTCAGAAGTAATTTGTTTTCATTTTATGTTTTTATAATACACTAGAGTTATATATTTATCTCACTTCTCTTTGTGGTAGAAATATTTTCTCATTCATTTGAATATCCATGTGCTGTAGTTTGTGTAGTTAAAAAGCTGAATGTATAGAATGGAATGGAATAGAGAGACAAGAAATGAACTGTAGTGTGTAAAAGTTCAATAGGAAGGGTGTTTAGTTAGGGTAGGAATAACCCAGTCCTACACAGAAGTATTTTAGTGAAATAATTTAGTGAAGATGTGGTGGGATACAAAAGAGAGTTTTCTTTCTTGTTTCTATTAGAATAAAAGAGATAAATGTATATGTCTTCTGATTACATAAAAGTCTTATTGTCTGGGATTTTTAATTTAAAAAAAAAAATCAAGGAACTTCTGTGGAATTTGTCTTAGTAGTTCCTACACTTCTATATTTGTCTTGATTCATAAAATAGATTAGCATATAAGCAACACTGATTCCTCTTCAGTAGGGTTTTTTCTTCTCTGATGGAACAGCAAATGCTAGATATTGTTGCTTCTATACATAGAAGGAAATAGCTTCTTGCAACAGGAGCAATTCAGGAGAAAACAGTTGTTTTCTCCCCTTTAGATGATAGGGTGGGAAGCAGGGTTGGCTCCGTCATAATGGTTTCTCCTCAACACTTCTCGGGTTCAGCCTATGCATGTGTGTTATGGATTGGGGATAGTTTGAAAATGAATTCTGCAGTATTATTCCTATGGGCAAGGTGGTGAGTAGTGTGGAATTCTTTGTTTTCTTTATGGATCAGTACATCCACAGGCACATTTTCATACTGCCTTGTCACTAAAAGTAAGGCAGCTGCAGTGACAGGACCCTATCCTGGGACAGTTGAATGCCTCGATCATGAGGCCTCAGAATTTCCTCTTTCCTAGTGCCCAAGACAAGGAGATTTGCTGATGTATTTCTGATAGCAGAAAAGGCCATTGAGCTTAGTGGTTGGTACCATATGGTAATTCACAATCTAGGAAATATTCTGATGACATGTGCTTTTCGAAGAATGCTAGTTAGAATATTTAGATAGGAGTCCTGAACTTTCTTCAGAGAAGATGTTAAGAAGAAGAACTAAAATTGACCTAATCTGGGTCACATCCCATGAAGGATAAAGGTCTACAGGTGTGGAAGGCTCTTTCTGGTCCTTTCAGTGAGCTATTTCCAACAGAGCCCTCCTATCCAGAGCTTCCCACTCTTGTGCATGGGATGTGGTTAAGCTCTTGTCTCAGTGCCACAGTGGGTAGAGGATGCCATTGCAATATGAAAGGGCTATAAATAATACTCTCTTGTTTTTCTATAAAACAATCTGCTCTAGAACAGATTATAAAGGGGCCAGAAGGAATCTCTTCTCATTTTCTTATTGAATAGAGAGTGTTTAAATATTCCCTTACATAAAGGACAATTACTTTTTCTATATAGATCATATATAGAAATAGGTCTATAGAAAAAGTAATTAATTCTATATGATATGGCCTTGATTTTTAATTTTCAAATTGTTTTTATATGAAATAGTCTTAATTTTACTCTTTTTGCAGTTCACACAAAGATGAATTCCTGCACTTCAAGATTGCATTGTATATGTGATTCCTTGCTTCATTTTAAGGACTATGTCATTTTCTTAAATGCGTTGATGAGTCTTTATAACCTGTTTTAATAATGTTAAATTGAATTCATTTTTCTTATTGTTAATACAAAAACAGCAAATTTGAAGACTGAGAACCATATAAGAGGGTGATTGCACTTAATTATGAAAAGATTTGAATCCTTCTTTTTGTGTGTGAGTGTGACCAACCTTGCTATCAATTTCTTCTGTCATACACTGCCAAATTTTCTATTTAAGTATTGTGAAAACTCTGTTTTTTTCAGGTCGAATGAGTGATTTGAGTGTAATTGGTCATCCAATAGATTCAGAATCTAAAGAAGATGAACCTTGTAGTGAAGAAACAGATCCAGTGCATGATCTAATGGCTGAAATTTTACCTGAATTCCCTGACATAATTGAAATAGACCTATACCACAGTGAAGAAAATGAAGAAGAAGAAGAGTGTGCAAATGCTACTGATGTGACAACCACCCCGTCTGTACAGTACATAAATGGGAAGCATCTAGTTACCACTGTGCCCAAGGACCCAGAAGCTGCAGAAGCTAGGCGTGGCCAGTTTGAAAGTGTTGCACCTTCTCAAAATTTCTCGGACAGCTCTGAAAGTGATACTCGTCCATTTGTAATAGCTGAAACGGAATTGTCTACTGCTGTGCAACCTAATGGATCTACAGAAACAACTGAATCTCTTGAAATTACATGGAAGCCTGAGACTTACCCTGAAACATCAGAACATTTTTCAGGTGGTGAGCCTGATGTTTTCCCCACAGTCCCATTCCATGAGGAATTTGAAAGTGGAACAGCCATAAAGGGGGCAGAATCAGTCACAGAGAGAGACACTGAAGTTGGTCATCAGGCACATGAACATATTGAAACCGTATCTCTGTTTCCTGAAGAGTCGTCAGGAGAGATTGCCATTGACCAAGAATCTCAGAAAATAGCCTTTGCAAGGCCTACAGAAGTAACATTTGGTGAAGAGGTAGAAAAAAGTACTTCTGTCACATACACTCCTACTGTAGTTCCAAGTTCTGCATCAGCATATGTTTCAGAGGAAAAAGCAGTTACCCTAATAGGAAATCTTTGGCCAGACGACCTGTTGTCTACCAAAGAAAGCTGGGTAGAAGCAACTCCTAGACAAGTTGTAGAGCTCTCAGGGAGTTCTTCAATTCCAGTTACAGAAGGCTCTGGAGAAGCAGAAGAAGATGAAGATACAATGTTCACCATGGTAACTGATTTATCACAGAGAAATACTACTGATACACTCATTACTTTAGACACTAGCAGGATAATCACAGAAAGCTTTTTTGAGGTTCCTGCAACCACCATTTATTCAGTTTCTGAACAACCTTCTGCAAAAGTGGTGCCTACCAAGTTTGTCAGTGAAACAGACACTTCTGAGTGGATTTCTAGTACCTCTGCTGAGGAAGAGAAAAGGAAGGAGAAGGAGGGAACTACAGGTACGGCTTCCACAGTTGAGGTATATTCACCTACACAGAGATCGGATCAATTAATTTTACCCTCTGAATTAGAAAGTTCAAATGTAGTTGTATCTAATGATTCAGGTACCAGGAAAAGTTTTATGTCCTTGACAACACCAACACAGTCTGAAAGGGAAATGACAGATTCTACTCTTGTCTTTACAGAAACAAATACATTAGAAAATTTGGAGGCACAGACCACTGAGCACAGCAGTATCCATCAATCTGGGGTTCAGGAAGGGCTGACCACTCTCCCAGGTAGTCCTGCCTCTCTCTTTATGGAGCAGGGCTCTGGAGAAGCTGCTGCTGACCCAGAAACCACCACTGTTTCTTCATTTTCATTAAATTTAGAGTATGAAATTCAAGCCAAAAAGGAAGCAGCTGGCACTTTGTCTCCATATGTGGAAACTACATTCTCCACTGAGCCAACAGAACTGGTTATGAGTACAGTAATGGACAGAGAAGTTGCTGAAAATATAAGCCAAATATCCAGGGAAATATTGATTTCAGAACGATTAGGAGAACCAAATCATGGGGCAGAAATAAGGGGCTTTTCCACAGGTTTTCCTTTGGAGGAGGATTTCAGTGGTGACTTTAAAGAATACTCAACAGTGTCTCATCCCATAGCAAAAGAAGAAACAGTAATGATGGAAGGCTCTGGAGATGCAGCATTTAGGGATACCCAGACTTCACCATCTACAGTACTTACTTCAGTTCACATCAGTCACATATCTGACTCAGAAGGACCCAGTAGCACCATGGTCAGCACTTCAGCCTTCCCCTGGGAAGAGTTTACATCCTCAGCTGAGGGCTCAGGTGAGCAACTGGTCACAGTCAGCAGCTCTGTTGATCCAGCGCTTCCCAGTGCTATTGGAAGGTTTTCTGGTACAGCTTCCTCCATTATTGACGAAGGATTGGGAGAAGTGGATACTGTCAATGAAATTGATAGAAGATCCACCATTTTACCAACAGCAGAAGTGGAAGGTACGAAAGCTCCAGTAGAAAAGGAGGAAGTAAAGGTCAGTGGCACAATTTCAACAAACTTTCCCCAAACTATGGAGCCAGCCAAATTATGGTCTAGGCAAGAAGTCAACCCTGAAAGACAAGAAATTGAAAGTGAAACAACATCAGAGGAACAAATTCAAGAAGAAAAGTCTTTTGAATCCCCCCAAAACTCTCCTGCAACAGAACAAACAATCTTTGATTCACAGACATTTACTGAAACTGAACTCAAAACCACAGGTTATTCTGTACTAACAACAAAGAAAACTTACAGCGATGATAAAGAAATGGAGGAGGAAGGCACTTCCTTAGCTAACATGTCTACTCCAGATCCAGTTGCAAATGGCATGGAATCTTTTACAACTCTCCCTGAAGCTACTGAAAAGTCACATTTTTTCTTAGCTACTACCTTAGTGACTGAATCTATACCAGCTGAACATGTAGTCACAGATTCACCAATCAAAGAGGAAGAAAGTACAAAACATTTTCCCAAAAGCATGAGACCAACAATTCAAGAGTTAGATACTGAGCTCTTATTCTCTGGACTGGGATCAGGAGAAGAAGTTTTACCTACTCTACCAACAAAGTCAGTTGATTTTACTGAAGTGGAACAGATTAGGAACACATTCTATCCCCACAGTTCTCAAGTGGAAAGTACCTCAAGTGACAAAACTGAAGACTCTAACAGAATGGAAAATGTGGCAAAAGAAGTTGGACCACTCGTGTCTCAAACAGACATCTTTGAAGGTAATGAGTCAGTAACCAGCACAACCTTAATAGAAATTTTAAGTGACACTGGAGCAGAAGGACCCACGGTGGCACCTCTCCCTTTCTCCGGGCACATCGGACATCCGCAAAATCAGACTCTCAGATGGGCAGAAGAAATCCAGACTAGTAGACCACAAACCATAACTGAACAAGACTCTAACAAGAATTCTTCAACAGCAGAAATTAACGAAACAACAACCTCATCCACTGATTTTCTGGCTAGAGTTTATGGGTTTGAAATGGCCAAAGAATTTGTTACATCAGCACCAAAACCATCTGATATGTTTTATGAACCTTCTGGAGAAGGATCTGGAGAAGCGGATATTGTTGATTCATTTCACACTTCTGCAACTACTCAGGCAACCAGACAAGAAAGCAGCACCATGTTTGTTTCTGATGGGTCCCTGGAAAAACATCCTGAGGTGCCAAGCACTAAAGCTGTTACTGCTGATGGATTCCCAACAATTTCAGCGATGCTGCCTTTTCATTCAGAGCAGAACAAAAGCTCCCCTGATCCAACTAGCACACTGTCAAATACAGTGTCATATGAGAGGTCCACAGACGGTAGTTTCCAAGACCATTTCAGGGAATTCGAGGATTCCACCTTAAAACCTAACAGAAAAAAACCCACCGAAAATATTATTATAGACCTGGACAAAGAGGACAAGGATTTAATATTGACAATTACAGAGAGTACCATCCTTGAAATTCTACCTGAGCTGACATCAGATAAAAATACTATCATAGATATTGATCATACTAAACCTGTATATGAAGATATTCTTGGAATGCAAACAGATATAGATCCAGAGGTACCATCAGAACCACATGACAGTAATGATGAAAGTAATGATGACAGCACTCAAGTTCAAGAGACCTATGAGGCAGCTGTCAACCTTTCTTTAACGGAGGAAACATTTGAAGGCTCTGGTGATGTTCTTCTGGCTAGCTACACTCAGGCAACACATGATGAATCAATGACTTATGAAGATAGAAGCCAACTAGATCACATGGACTTTAACTTCACAACTGGGATCCCTGCTCCTAGCACAGAAACAGAACTAGACATTTTACTTCCCACGGCAACATCTCTGCCAATTCCTCGTAAGTCTGCCACAGTTATTCCAGAGACTGAAGAAATAAAAGCTGAAGCAAAAGCCCTGGATGACATGTTTGAATCAAGCACTTTGTCTGATGGTCAAGCTATTGCAGACCAAAGTGAAATAATACCAACACTGGGCCAATCTGAAAGGACCCAGGAGGAGTATGAAGACAAAAAACATGCGGGTCCTTCTTTTCAGCCAGAATTCTCTTCAGGAGTCGAGGAGGCATTAGTAGATCATACTCCCTATCTAAGTATTGCTACTACCCACCTTGTGGATGAGAGTTTAACAGAGGTGCCTAATGTGATGGAAGGATCCAATGCCCCATATTACACGGATACGACATTAGCAGTTTCAGCATTTGCAAAGTTGTCTTCTCAGACACCGTCATCTCCGCTTACTATCTACTCAGGCAGTGAAGCCTCTGGACACACAGAGATCCCCCAGCCCAGTGCTCTGCCAGGAATAGATGTCGGCTCATCTGTAATGTCTCCAGAGGATTCTTTTAAGGAAATTCATGTAAATATTGAAGCGACTTTCAAACCATCAAGTGAGGAATACCTTCACATAACTGAGCCTCCCTCTATATCTCCTGACACAAAATTAGAACCTTCAGAAGAGGATGGTAAGCCTGAGTTATTAGAAGAAACGGAAGCTTCTCCCACAGAATTTATTGCTGTGGAAGGAACTGAGATTCTCCAAAACAAAACCGATGGTCAAGTTTCTGGAGAAGCAATCAAGATGTTTCCCACCATTAAAACACCCAAAGCTGGAACTGTTATTACAACTGCCAATGAAATTAAATTAGAAGGTGCTACACAGTGGCCACACTTTACTTCTGCTTCTGCCACTTATGGGGTCGAGGCAGGTGTGATGCCTTGGCTGAGTCCACAGACTTCTGAGAGGCCCACGCTTTCTTCTTCTCCAGAAATAAATCCTGAAACTCAAGCAGCTTTAATCAGAGGGCAGGATTCCACAGTAGCAGCATCAGAACAGCAAGTGGCAGCGAGAATTTTTGATTCCAATAATCAGGCAACTGTAAGCCCGGTGGAATTTAATACTGAGGTTGCAACACCACCATTTTCCCTTCTGGAAACTTCTAATGAAACATATTTCCTGATTGGCATTAATGAAGAGTCAGTGGAAGGCACGGCAATCTATCTACCAGGTAAGATCACAACATTGATAAATCTGTTTTCAAACCTGGAAACAGTCCCTTGGTGCTAATATTTATATGTATATAATTTTTAGTGTGATGTTAAATCAATGGAGAGTTTCATGTTATTCACATAACAGCAGGCCAGGCCACAGTATTGAATTCATAATGAGATGAAATGACAGTAAGTATAGATTAGTTTTGGACGTTAAAGTAGACTTTGTATTTTACTGGGTTTTAGAAATAATATACAATTACAACATGGAAAAGATGAAATTATTAATGTTATAAAAATTCAATTTGTTTTTACTCACAACTAGAGTATTGCTTTGTCATATGTCTCATAGTTATACATCTTAGGTTTAAAAGTAGATAAAAAGTCCTATTTTTAAAAACCCTCTCATTGATGGATGCTATTGGTGCAGTATCAAAATCTATCAGACCTTTAACATTTGAGAGTAGTAAATAGCTCTAATAACTATTTCAGAGTTTGTGCAGTATCAATATCAGCTCATACTTGTATGCAATGTCCTTGTTTAAGACAGTTTACATAATGCATCAAACACAGTGCCTACCAGTAGTGAGTAGTCATTTATTATATAAACATATTGCCTATTGAGAGAAGTTTTCTGTTTATTTACTGAATGTATGGAAAGCATGAATTTGATACTGATTCATGTAAGCCATCTCTTCTGATTGTCACAAAAAGGCTATATAAGCCCTATGTGAAAGGGTAAGAGGTGAAGATTCAGAGAGGTTCAGTAACTTGCCCAAGGTGGCACAGCCACCTTGTGGTAAAGGTAGGATTTGAACCCAGCTTAGCTCTACTCTAAAGTCCATAGTCCTTTCACTGCTCTTTGCTGGTTTCAGTATAGTATAAAAATAAACAATTGATATTAAATAATATAGGAACCAGGAATCTTGGAATATTTACTTTGTAGAATTTATTTTCGTCTTAATCTAGCCTGAGAATGTTAAGAAATCAGTTCTAATGGTGTTTTCCCAGAATGTTATTATTTAAATTAACAATGTTAGTGGAATCCACAAATAGACATCACCAGCTAGCTGCTACCTGGAAAAAGAGAAAAAAAATCCGTACTTTAATGTCTGTCTTGGTTGAAAATATATGTTTTATTTTAATTAATATGTTTTATGCCATGGCTATCATTAAAATTATTCTTCTGATCATATCAATGTTACCTTTTGTGCCACCAATGCTTTATTTTGATGTGCTTCAGAAAGAGTAAAATAGTCAGAAAGTACAATGTTTAATAAATGGCTTGAAATATTTTGAGGAAAATTGATTAAAGGTAGTTGACATTGGGTTTTTTGTTATCACTGTGTTTAATCTGTAAATGATAATCTAGTAATTTGGCTAATATTTATCGTTTTTTAATTTAGGTCAATATACTTCAGTTTGTTAAAAATATGCTATAAAAATAACTGGTAATAACTAGGTACATATAGAGTTAAGTTTGACGAATGAGAAATATGTACCAATTATCCAGTGTGCAATATTTACCAAGAATTATAGTTTGCGTCTTCATTGCAAAACAAATGGTCTCTTTAGCTTCATTCAGTAAACGGCAGCTCATATGGGATTACCTGGTCTATCTGTTGCAGATTCAGCTTTCAGAGGTTAATATGAACTGTTTAGGGGCGAATAACATTCATAAAAACAGAAGTTTCCTTTTAATTGGAATGACTTCCAGTTCACAGACTCATTCAGTCCTTGTCTCATAGTCTCAGCATGGTGTCTAGTGTCAGTGGTGGGAATAGTAGTAGTACTTCTTCACATTTGTGTGGCACATCACAGTCTGATAAAGCACTTTCACATAGTGTCATTTGGATTCAGCACAAAGGGCAGCATGTGGCTATGGCGTGTGTTAACTGCAGCCTTGTCGTCCTGGCAGCGTACTTGTACTTTCAGATCCAGAAAGCTAAAAGTGTTAGGGAGGTTTCAAACAGTTTTGGAACTACAGGAAAATGTGTCTTAGAAAATTCGGGGAAGTTTGTGGAGCAGTTGATGTACTCATCTGAGTTAACCTAATTTTAATGTGAATCCCAAACGTGGGAGTGAGTTCCTATCCAGGTTTATATTCATCCAGAATTTACTTAACAGTCAGAATTTGAGTTTGACTTTCTGGTGTGGGGAAGCCTCAGTTATCTTTTATAGCAGTACCTTGTTTATCCTAATATTCTTTAAGCTAATGTTTCATAAGAAGTTAGACATCTTTCTTCTTTTACGTGTAATTATTTCAGGGTTTCAGGACTTAAGATTCTTGAAAATATGGGTGTATTCCATAGATAATCTAGTTTATTTCAATTATTTTGTAAAACTTTCAACTCTCATTTGAATCTTTGAACATTTGGAAATGTAAGCAGTTCTGAAACAATATACAAAGAATAAGTATAAACTCAATGAAAATACACTTACCCAAGCAATACTGCAGCGTAAAATATATGCTTCAAGTGGTATAAAAGTATTTGCACTTAGAAAATATATTTAAACTGTTTGTCCTCATAAATTTATGTCTTCAACCTTCATATTTATCTCCCAGGAGTGTCAGTTTTATTTGTATTTTAATAAGAAAATTATAATAAAAACTTGGTGTTTCATTTTAGGTGAGGTTTTTGTATTTGGGTTTGTTTTTCTACAGTAGAGTTTAATCCATGTGTTGCTTTTCTTCAAGTATAGTTTAAAGGAGTACATTTGGAACGTGTTTTTGGAAAAAGCATATTAATGTAGCAGAAGAGACTTCAGTGCACACTTTCGAAGAAAAACAGTTTCTGAGCATTAAGTGGTAAAAGGCAATAATAATTCAAATGATGATAACAAGCCAACCTGCTAAAAAGAATGCATGTTCTGTGTATCCAGCCATTTCACATGAACTAACCCCATTTAAAAGAATACATTTTCCATTCACTGTGCACATATGTGTAATCATTTTTGACTAAAATCAATTGCCATTATCATGCCAACTAAATCTGCAGTAGAATATATTAGTTGCCAGATACAGTACAAAAAATATCATTTAAGAGTAATCATGATTGAATCCCAGAAATGAATAGATGCAATTTGTAACAATTAGTTATAATGCCAAGAAACACTCCAGAGAGTAAAGTTAATGTTAATTTTTATATGTAGTAACTCTAAATTGCTATGGTAAAGCCTATAATATGGTAGCAATATGGGGCATTTTATGCTAAAATACACTGAAACATTAGAGATGGGCCTAATTGCTTTTCTTACTTTCCTGAATATGGTAGGACCTGATCGTTGCAAAATGAACCCGTGCCTTAACGGAGGCACCTGTTATCCTACTGAAACTTCCTATGTATGCACCTGTGTGCCAGGATACAGTGGAGACCAGTGTGAACTTGGTAAGATGGTACTTGACTGAAAGGGTGCAGTTCTTTCACAGAAGATATATTGGGGGAGAATTTATGTTGTTGAATCAATCAGAGATTTCAGAGAAACCCATGTGTAGATTAATTATATGTTAAATGAAGTTAAAATCTGAGGGTAATTAACTAGGGGCTGGAAAATGGGTACAGACGTTCAGTGAATTCTGTTAACATACCCAAGACTCAGTGAGGCCTGCTGAGTCTTTTTGTGGTTTTTACAGGTAGAATTTACCAATATAAATATGCATAAATATTAACAAAAATGTACATCTATCCCCCAAATCTGCATATAAATAAAAATCAATTTCAGTATAAAAATCTTTTTAGAAAGCTAGACTTAAAAATTAGGAAAATAATAAAAGGTAGAGACCTTAGTCCCTAGTTTTCGGGTAAGTTTTTCTTGTCATTTGGAATGGGAAAGACCCTTCCCTGACTCGCAGGAACCAGCCCAACGTGCCTCTGCCTCAGGGAGCTGTGCAGTTGCTGGTTCCTGCCTCTCTTTTGGTTCCAAGGAATATAATTGACCCTTACATATTCTTATTTAGGCATCCTTCTCTTTAAAGAAAAAAGAAGGCACCAGTGTTGATTTGGCTACATATAGACCTCACTTCTGAGAAAAGAATGATGAAATATGTTGTCCAGATGTTCCTTTTAGAGATATCATGAAGGTTTACTTGATTTGCTTACAATGGTTGAGTAAAGAAAGCTCACCAATAACACTTTAAATTATATATAAATATTGAGATACAATCCCAACATTCATATTAAAAGAGTACTTAAAAAAAAAAAAAAAAGTCAACGAGGCCGGGGCGGTGGTTCAAGCCCATGACCCCAGCACTTTGGGAGGGCAGGGTGGGCGAATCGCTTGATCCCAGAAGTTCGAGACTAGCCTGAGCAACATGGCAGAACACCACCTCTGAAAAAAAAAAAAATTAACCGTGCCTGTAGTCCCAGCTACTTGGGAGGCTGAGGTGGAAAGATAGATTGAGCCAGAAGGTCGAGGCTGCAGTGAGCCGTGTTCATGCTACTGCACTCCAGGCTGGGTGACAAAGTGTCTAGCACTCAGCAAGCACCATAAACATATTTGGTATTATTACTATATAATAGCATCATTTCTAAGACCATTTCTTTAGGTAAGAATACATTATATGACTGAGAAATTTAACTTGCTTTGTTTATTCATTTAAAAATATTCTTAAACATTAAATTTTTAGTGTAATTGCAAAATGCTATGGAAATAAAGTCACTAATTTCATCAGGGGAGATCATATGTAGAAAGATTAGAATCTGTGTAGAAAGATTTATTTGATATAGATTTTAAAGTTGGGAAGATTTGACAGGTGGTGGAGGGAGATATGGACACAACAAACAAAAGCACAGAGGTCAAAAACTACAGAAGGCATTTGAATGACGGCCTGGATCCAGGTATGCCTACTTAGGGGTTTGGGAGAGAGAGACATATTGGGAGACAGCACCAGAAAGCAGGCTGGGTCTAGAAAGCCCTGACGGTCTAAGAAGGTCCTGAGTTCAGGATCCCGAATAGTGTTACTTCACACTCTAGTCAAGTGATTCTGAGACCTTAGCAGGCATCAGAGGGCTGGTAAAACAGATTGTTGTCTCCACCTCGAAGTACATGATTCAGTAGATTTGGGGTAGAATTGGAAATGTGGATTTTTAACATTCTTAGGTGATGCTGATGCTGTGGTCCAGGGAGCTCACCTTGAAGACTGCTGCCCTGGGCAATTGGGATCCATGGAATGTTTGAAAGTAAAAGAATAAAATTATCATGACTGTGTTTTAAAAAGATGACATTTAGCAGAGTGATGGATATATTGGAGAGGAAAGGGCCCAGGGATGGTGAGGCCAGTTAGATACTTTGAGTATTCCATGTGCGAGGTAATCAGAGAATGAGCCGTGATTGGAGGTGGGAAGGCTGGGGGTATTGGTTCTTCATTAGTTTTGGGGCTTATCTGTTTCATTTATTAGCAGTGGAGACAATGACCCTACTCTGAATACCTTTGACATTTTCTTAGGGTTGCTAAATTTAGGGAATAAAAATTCAGGATGGCCACTTATATTTGAGTTTCAAGTAAAAAAGGAATAACTTGATAGTATAGGTTTGCCTTAAATATAGCACGGACATACTTATGCTAAAAAATTGTACTTTTTTAAAATCTGAAATTCAAATTTAACTGGCTGTCTTGTATGTTGTCTTGTAACCTCACACTAAATGGAATTCTTTGATACTTTTTGAAAGTATTTTGTGAGCTTTTACTATTTTGTTTCAGATTTTGATGAATGTCACTCTAATCCCTGTCGGAATGGAGCCACTTGTGTTGATGGTTTTAACACGTTCAGGTGCCTCTGCCTTCCAAGTTATGTTGGTGCACTTTGTGAACAAGGTAAGAGTTATTGCAACATTTGTGTGATGAACATTATTGATGTTTTTTAGCAATTTTGGCCTCAATGCATATTCTTTCCTGCAGTGGAAATTCACATTTCCTTAGGTTTCCTTATTCATGGATAGTTCAAAATGTCTGAGTCATAGTGTTGACTTGATTATGGTTGTTTAGCTGATAGACTGGAATTGCAGGCAGGCACACTGAGCTGAATTTAAAGACATCCAGCCAATAGAAGGAATATTGTCATATGTATTTTTCTTGGGGACAAGCTAAGCACTGACTTTACTGTGGCTCGTGTATGAAGGAGCACTGAATTCAATGCTAGCTGTTTTTATTTTCTCCTTCTAAGCACTTGAGACTCAATGGACTTATTTTTCATAGTCAATCATATCTGGAGAATGAGTTGATATAGTTGTTAGAATACATTTGCCTTGGCACATGCTAAGTAGAAGATATTGTGAATCTGCTCACCAGGAAATTTTCCTACTAAAGAAAGGTTGACTTTTTCTGAATGAAAGAAAGCCCTATGTTCACGATGGCTTGAATCTCATGATCCCTGTAATTTGCATTTTATGGCCAACCTGAGAGTATATTTTGGGTGGTTAATGGGAGCATTTCTTGGTCCATCAATAAGAAACAGATTGCGTGCTAAGCACACTCAGCTTTGGAATGTCGATTTCCTCTACTTAAACTCGTACAGTGGTTTGGCTTTGATAAAAGTGTTCAGTGCCAAACTTCCATTCCACCAGACAAACTGAAAATGCATTAGACACTCAGGCACATTGGTCTGGTCCCACATTCTGCTTCATGGTGTTAATCTGGACGTCACTGCAATGAATGCAAATCCAAAAGGAGCATGTATTGAATTGCCATTCCAAGTGGATGGATGATGGCTACATTTTTAGGTGTTGGTTTTTTCTTTTTTTATTGCATAGGGTGAATCTGTTTGTTTTAGGTTTTGAATATAAAGATAGACCAAGCAAGATCCTCTTCTTAAAGTAGAAACATTAGAAAGATGGCATTTGTTGAAGAAAACAAAAGCCTGAGACAGTTGAGACATTGCAATATGTTAAACATGATTCTGGCTTCTGTTAGTTCCAAGTACAAGAAGCAATTCAAAAAATCATTTGTTCAACATGGCACCTACTGTCTTCCAGGCACCGTTCTGGGCATTGGAGATAGAAATACGAACAAAACAAAGTCCCTGATCCTGGTGACTTAGCATAACTCTTGGCAGAGAAGAAAATGTAATACTTTACAGACTATCAAATGCATCCTGGAACATTTCATTTGGTTGGCGTGGCATTTCTATGCATTAAATGGGCTAGAAATTAAGGCTCAGAGAAAAAAAAGTGATGTGTTTAATGTCACACAGCTAGTAAATCATACAGTGGGAAAAGTGAACCTAAATGGCTTAACTCTACAGCCCAAGTTTCTCTGAATATCTTCACACTTCTACAGTAACTCTCAAAGATAAACCCTGTATTTATATGTTTATCTGATGGATTGAGTAGTAACAGATTTTTGGAAGGGACTTTGGTGCTGTTGACCTTTTCTCTTTCTTTTCAAAAGAATATTGAAAGTAAAAATTGTTAATTAATTTTATTTCTGGTGCCACCTAACTTTCAGGTACTTTCTATTTTATTTTCAAGCAAGTTTGATTTTCATGCACATTCTTTGCTGAGAAACATCGATCCCAGTCTGTTTATGCAGTGCAGCTGTGCTCCTGTGATTTATTGCCAGGATACTGAAAGATTTTTTTCTCCTCTTTTCAGGTTGCCTAAGAACAAATGTTTTCTTCATTAACAGCAATTTTGTTGTCTAAACAATTTTCTATCCAAAGTTCGGTGATGACCGTGTCAGTGTTCCTTCAGCTGACATTTTCTGTTCTCTGCACTAGTAACTTCCCAAGTCACAGTTACTCTGAAATGGGGGACACATTTTGGTGCAATAATTACAGATACACTATCTAGAAAAGGCTATTGGAACAGTAGAGAGGCAGTTCTGGCTGCACAAACTGCCCTGGCCAAAGTCAGTGATACAGCTTGCGTAGTGAGAAGCATAGAGGATGGGCACTTTCTTAGGACTTGACAGCTATATGTCAGATATGTTGAAAACATTACCTGTACAGCATCAAAAGAATACATTTTTGGTGAAATTGTTTGTGATAGTTTCACCTTCTATGTTCCAGGAGCTGTGCACACTACAATCTGGGTTTGTATTGTAATCTATCGAAACAACCTATTTTTTTGTAACCTCTTTAAAACCTATAGGAGTTTTAAAGCATAAGATGTCTTTCCATACATTGAATGATTTTTAGGAAAATGTCATCCATAAGGGTTGCCTTTTAATAAATAAAAAGAGTTTCACATAATTTTTAGGTAAGGTTGAGAAAACAAATAGACTATTTCTATGAATAATATCTCCTATCAGAATAGCATCCTGGGAGATGCAGCTTGACACATTATCCTTCATTACATATTTGTTGAATTCATGAATAATAAAATTTAAGTGGCCAGGCATGGTGGCTCACGTCTGTAATCCCAGCACTTTGGGAGGCCAAGGCGGGTGGATCACCTGAGGTCAGAAGTTCGAGACCAGCCTGGCCAACATGGCGAAACCCCATCTCTACTAAAAGTACAAAAATTAGCCAGGTGTGGTGGTGAGCACCTGTAATCTCAGCTAATCAGGAAGCAGAGGCAGGAGAATAGCTTGAACCTGGGAGGCAGAGGTTGCAGTGAGCAGAGGTCATGCCACCACACTCCAGCCTGGGTGACAAGAGCGAGACTCCATCTCAAAAAAAAAAAAAAAAGTAAGTGAATCAATGTGGATAGTTGGCTTTATTTTTTTTACACAAAAACTAGATATATTTATAATCATTGGGAAGCTATGATTTAGATAGTACAAATAAATACATTCTCCCAGTTTGGTTTTAACAGAAACTCTGCCTCTGTTTATTGGACCTGTGTTCTGATAGGAACGTATGCATCTGCTAACTGAGACTGGCATTGTTAGTAGTGACGTCGTCACTCATCTACATTTTGTGATCATCTGGGTTTTCTTGTTTAGGAGGAAAAATACTTAATGATAAACTATTTAGAAGACAAAAAGGGCTGGGTGCGATAGCTCACGCCTGTAATCCCAGCACTCTGGGAGGCCAAGGCAGGTGGATCACCTGAGGTCAGGTGTTCAAGACCAGCCTGGGCAACATGGTGAAACACCGTCTCCACCAAAAAATACAAAAATTAGCCAGGCATGGTGGTGCATGCCTGTAGTCCCAGCTTCTAGGGAGGCTGAGGCAGGAGACTCGCTTGAACCCGGGAGGCAGAGGTTGCAGTGAGCCAAGATCATGCCACTGCACCCCAGCCTGGGTGACAAAGCAAGACTTCATCACACACACATACACACACAAAAGACAAAAAAGGGGAAACCAAACTAAAACCAATTGGGGTAATAGCAGATAAGAAAGGGTATGTAAAAAAGTTTTTTCTGATGTATTATTCAAGAGGTTAAGATCCTCCAGAATTGTACATGGTGTATCTTAAGTTAAATGATAATGTCCATGGTTAAGGAAAGTTATATGCCATTACAAATCACATTATTTACATTGGCATAAGAATGTTCTAAAAAAATGTTTGATTCTCCTCCTCTGTAAACTAATACCCTCATATAGGAAGAGCTGTGTTCTTCCTACACCTCTCACCTTACCTCTAAATTCTTACAAATGAACTTCCCCAAAGTGAAAACACTACATCCAAGTAGCCAAAATTTGCTTCATTTTGAGGCACTGAGTGCTACTTTTATACCAAACCATCTAGTTGTGTCTTGAGTCCTTTCCTATGAGACTTGGTGATCTCCAAACAACACTTTAATAAACGCAAAACGTCCAGTGCACATTACTCAAAAGAATTAGTCAGCTGGCTGCAACTAAACAACAGGCCTGATAGACTAAACTGAAATAAATACTGCACTCAGATAAGCTGCATCTGTTGTGTGAGTATGGTTTTAATCACTGAAGCCAGGAAAGAAATGAAATCTTTCAGAATTCATACTTTCCCACGGTTATAGAAAGAGGAGTACCAGGAATGAGAGTCAAGAGACAATCCGAGTTTCAATCTGGCCACCAAAACTAACATATAAAGCAAACATTAATTTAGTACAGTCGTGTTTTCTTCTATTAATCAGCATATTTGGGTGGGGGGAGATACTTATTAGGTCCCCTGGAAGGTTTTCTTGGTGCCTGAAATTCTATAAACTTTGCAGTTTTGTTAGTTTTTATATGCAACAACTTCAATATAATTGTGGGGTGTATTTTGTGAAAGTCAAAATTATTTCTACTGATTATGATTTAATATATAGTGTAACCCCACCTGTGGATGAGTGATTCTCTGGGAAGACTGCCAGTGAATAATACAGTTGCTGTGAACAAGGCTACTTTCCTGTGGAATTATGTAAAAATTGGCAACCTAGAAAGTGTAGCTGATACTGCCAGTGTAAAATTTAGATATATTTGAAAAATATTTTCATCTCACTGGAATATCAGTTATAGTGTGCTTATTGTGAAACACACACACACACACACACACACACACACACACACACACGTATATGACCTGGTGGAATAGGGGAATGAGTTAAATAATTTAGTTTATTTTATTTTTAATAAACTTAAAATCTTGATGCATTTTCATTGGGCGTTACCTATCTTACCTTTCTTTTTAGGAAGAAGGCATACAGCTCTAGTTATATCCCAAAAGGTACCTATTCATAACGGATTTTTTTCTCTTTGTCAGTTTCCTATGACAAGAGCCTGTGACTTCTCAGATATCTCTTTGGGAAGTGGGAGAGGACTACTTCCAGAACCTTTGAAGTTGTTATGCAAATAGGGCATTCGTAATCCTATTAGCCGGAATTCTTATCTATCACTTGAATGAGTCTCTTAGAAACGTTGTGTTGGTAAGGAATTAGCCCTAGTTGCTTCACAAGGAAGTCAGCCAACACTATAGCCGCCCAAGAGATTTTGGCTGGCCCCTCTTCCAGTTTTCTCTGGCTTTAATCAAGGAAGTTGCTATTAGATGCTGCCTTTGCAGTCCAAAGATGTACAGCCATCCACTTCGCACGAATCAACTGGGCCAACTTTATAATAATTTCTTTGTCATCATGACCAAATTTTATGAATCAGTTACTTCAGGGACATTGCACAGATACTGGCTTGGGTATCCTATTAACACTTGGATCAGAGTGCCAAGTTTGAATGATGTGTGTGTGTTTAATAAGCTCCTGCCTGTTTCTTCTCAGACACCGAGACATGTGACTATGGCTGGCACAAATTCCAAGGGCAGTGCTACAAATACTTTGCCCATCGACGCACATGGGATGCAGCTGAACGGGAATGCCGTCTGCAGGGTGCCCATCTCACAAGCATCCTGTCTCACGAAGAACAAATGTTTGTTAATCGTATGTACCAAATAGACATGAGTTTCCGGGAACTTCACTCTTTCTCATCACTCTCTTAGTTTCGTCTGTGTGCAAGTGAAAAGAAGTAGCTTTTTCAATCATAATACAACTTATCAAATCCCTCATCCGTGGGTTACTTAAAATCATCTCGCCTAAGTCCCCCATTTTGGGAAACATTCAACTATAATATATGTAGGCATTGGTTAGTCGGCCGGCAGTAATGGTTGAAACACTTGCTATAGGTTGAATCATAAGAAATTGCTATTTGATCATTTTTAAATTTACAAAAACAGCCAATTCTTATGGCTCAATAGAATTCTTACTGTGGTTATACTTTCATAGTCTCTATTTTGAATATTTATATGCCTGTCTAAAATTACAGTTACTTTCAGTTATTTTTGTCCTGCTAATTAAAATTGAATTGTTAATAATAGTACCCTAATCTTACCTTTTGGGCATATTGATTCTCATTCAAGTTTCTAAATATTTTAAACTGTGGAAAGTGAGCTCCATCCTAAGAACTTGAATAGGTGGAGATTGAAAGCTAATGAAACTTAATATCAGAGCTGTTTAATAACTCCTTCAACTGCAGCAAAAAGGAGGGCAAATGATTTTCATGTAGCAATATGTAGAAATTTGTTGCTCATAAAGCATTTTTTTAGGAGATAGTGTCTCACGATATTGTCCAGGCTTGTCTTGAACTACTGGCCTCAAGTAATCCTCCCACCTCTGCTTCCCAAAGTGCTGGGATTATAGGCGTAAGTCACCATTCCCAGCCTCACGAAGCATTGTCTGATGTTCTATTAAATATTTTCTCATGATGCCTACTATCTTTTAGAAGTTTGTTAATTTGTAATCTGGATAGAGGTTCATTTAACTTTACTGTGTGATATCCTTGCCAGTGACTCACCTTGTGGTAAAAGTAAATATTTTTGAGGATAAATTTGTAGAACTGTCTAGGTGTTCACTAATTAAAATGCTTTGAAAAAAAACACATGGCTTCCAAAATGAGGGTAGCATGGATAAGATCTGGCACATTTCATTGGGCCACTGAATTTTTGCCAATGGCATCACTTAACAACAACAACAGAAAAATAGAACATTTCTATCATGAGTGAGGATGGAAAAAAAATTAATTATAGTAAATTGCTAGGGAAATTATTGTCTATGTCATACTTTAATGCTTCACAGTGTTTGCACATTAACTTTTTCATTTAAAGCACATTGGGCAGAAGAACAAAAGATAGACTAGGAGAGATTTTTATGAGCAACTAAATAAACACGATTCATCCTGAAAATAATTTTCTTTGATATATTTTCATCCATATATGGAAAAGTAGTACCAATATCTGTGTGGTTTCCTATCCCTTAGGTGTGGGCCATGATTATCAGTGGATAGGCCTCAATGACAAGATGTTTGAGCATGACTTCCGCTGGACTGATGGCAGCACACTGGTAAGATGTCCTTGAAAATGATGTCAAGTTCTACCTTCTGGAAATTTGGTACTGTGCACTGATTGCACATTACAGAGGGTGCATTAGACTGGAGACAAGTGACTTGCTCAAGGTCACTCAGTGAAACAGGGAAGGGTTAGAAGAGTTCCAAGCTAACTGATCCAACATCCAGTTCTCTTTTCAGTGGTTGTGGTTCTCTTTAAAAGAGGAGTGTACTAGATTTCCATCAAACCAGAAAACCAGACAATCAGTAGAATTACCTTGGGTCTGTCTTTCAGATGGTTATCTTTGCTTTTTCTAGCTTCAGAGCAAGAAGAGAAGAATAAATGTAGGAGAAAAGTCCTTTAAAAAAATACCGTTCCCTCTTAAAAATGGCATTGGAAATCTGCTATAAGGCATGGCACATTTCCAAGCAAAAATATGCATTTATTTTTATCTTAAAGAAGATTGTTGATATGATCTTATGAATCTCTGCTGACTAATTACGTATTTCAACTGGTTTTCTATATTTTGAAGAAAGAAGTGACTTGGAAATGCTGGCCACAACTTTGAGAAGGCTATAATAGGTTCTTAGAACAGGTGAAGCTGTTTTGAGTCACTTCTACTAAACTCAAATAAATCTAATTTTTTAGAAAGCGTTCAAATGCGATTGGCTGTACTAGTGGTACTCAGTGCTGGCTGTTCATTAGAATCACCTGGAATATGTAATTAAAAACTGGTGCTTAGGCCTTATCCCAGGTCCATTACAGCAAAACCTCTAGCCGCTGTATTTTCTCAGTGTTCCACAGGCGATTCTGAAACGCAAAGTTGGGATCCACTGGGCTAGATAGTAAGTGTAAATTAAATTCTAAATTAGAAACAAAGTGTAAAAAATTGAAGATAATTTTAAAGGCCTTTTTGTGTGTGAATTACTTAGGTACTTCAATTTCATTCATTATCTGCCACTTGTTTGGATTTAATGAGTTTGGCAAAATATAAGGTTCATTCTAAAACAGATGCCAAAGTAATCTCTGCTTTTGGAAGTTCTGCTGTGTCTTAAGGGAAGCTGCTCCGTCATGGACACACTACTCACTTTATCTATGTGTTAGCCACTGTATTAAGCCCTTGCATATGTTTATTCCCCACAATAACTGTTACAAGAGGCATTGGGTTTTCCTTCACCTGTTTGACAGTTGAAGAAAGGGAAGGTCAGTTAGACTGAGCTATTTGCCTGGAATCACAAAGCTGTTAACTGATGAAGCCAGAATTTGAACTTAGGCTTGTCTCCAAAGCCACAGTTTCATCTGACCAGTACCTTCTTGGCTTTAAAAAGAGTATATCCTTTATTAAATTTTTGCTTTGAGCAACCCAAAATAAGACCTGAGTTTCTCTCTCTGTCACCACTGTTTATGTTTAATCAACAGTTTCACTGTTTGTCATTGAAGTTCTTAAGTAGGTTCTTTGGCAAGATGTGAGAAAAATAGGGAAAAGTAGGTTGTTCTTAAAATATGTTCCCAGTAAACTATAGGAAACACAACCTTAGAATCAGTAGTCTCAGTTTCTTCTATTGATAATTGTCCTGGCTGGATGTATTGGATGTGTATTTACAATTGTTGCCTCTTTATGTTTTCATTTTGCTGTACTTAGGGGGATAATACTGGTCCATTCCATTAATAGCGATTGGTATGGCATGAATCTTTACATTACATTCATTTTAACTGAAGATAATTTTGTTCTTATTAATTTCTAAGTGAACATATGATTGAGATTATTTCTATATATTATAAACTGTTTTTTATAATTTTATTAACGTATATCATACAGTGTATACATTTAATGAGTTTTCCTTGTTAAATGTGTACTTCATTCTCATGGAATACATTGGGTTTCAGGGTGCCACTATTACGCCTACCTCCCACAAATTTCTCTTATTTATAGCCCAGTGAAAAGTGCAGGGTTTTGTGAGCCCCCATCATGTATACAGAAGCTGACTTGCCCAGGACTCAGCTGGCCATTTCTATCTAGTTACTACTTACTTGTGCTTTGCAGATGCAGCCCATAACTTATCCCAAAGTGTACCTATTGTCTGGGTTCCTGTAGATTCCAGCCCTGAGCCTAGAATAGCTGCATTTGACCAGGTGGAGTGTATGAAAAATCTCTTTTGCCTACACATTGACCTGACTGAACCAAGTCCCGTCTATTTCTAATCTGTCATTGGTTACACAGATTTGATGTGTGTGTTTTTATTCTTAGCATGTATGTGTGTTACTAGATGTTTATTCTGGTCTCTCCCTTAGCAGTTCACGTCTTTCAAGAAGTGATTCTTTTCCCTGCTTTTTATTTTTCATGGTGTCTGAGATAAAGTGTTATCCTTTATTCCTGTGTGCTTGGTTAAAGAGACTTCATATTGGTCTATATCTGGCAGCTATGTGGGTTCTGTAGAATATCTTAGGAAATTTATCTTCCCTGCCAAGTGCCATACAGGTGAGCTTGATTCATCATATGTCATTATTCCTCTATGCCAAAGCAAGGCAACTCAACTAGTTTTTGTCTGTGGCCGTTAATTTTTAATGTAGGTACACAAATACTCTGAAAAACATAACAGTTACCATTTCCATAGTCTAGAATGGTCCTAAACGTGGTAAATTAGTGAGCATTGCACCTTGTCAAAAAAGAAATATTGATTTTCCTCTGAAATTTTCCTCTGAAACTTCCAGAGGAAGATAACATAAGCTAATATAGATAATTATACAACGTAAACAAGAACCTTACTCTTAATTCGTTGGCACTTTCACTTGAAATGTAAGGATTATGGAGAATGCACCGAGGGCCTCAGTTTGAAGAAGACATGTGATGAAATGTATTAACAAGCAAAGTTTATCAAAGAAATGACACAAGTAAATCCAGAAAAAAACTCTGACAGACCCTTGGTTTCTTCTTAATTCACTCTTTGTGTAAAATAGAAGTGTGCTAAGGAGTGTCCCTTAACTTTGAACATTCTGGAACAGAACAGACCATCTGTCCTAGAGCCTGTCTCCCTCGCATTCGACTGATCTCCTGCCCACTTTCTTGCTTTTGTAACCACCCTTTCCTCTATCCTTTTCCTCTCTGACACAGCCTAGGTGTCCCTTAAACTCCTTTGTAGTTTTTTCTACAGTCACCATCCCCTTAACGGGTTCCATATGTGTGCAGGCCTTTGAATAAAATCCTTCTGCTTTGTTTCGCTGTTTACTCCAAGGTTTTTGCTTTTAAAAATATCCCTAACAGTGAAGTCTTGGTCACAGGGAGCGGTATCTGCTTATACGTGGAATGGTGTTAACTTGACTGTGTGCAATTTTAAGGACTTTGTTTATGTTTTGGAGTGATTTCTCTCCTCTTCCACACCCTCTCTCCCTCCATTTTTTTCTTTGAAAGATTTATTAGAGCTTCTCCGTCTTGGGTGGTAGAACAGTATTAAAACAAAAAGAACCTTTCATATTTACCTTAAAGTATCTTTTGATATTTAGCCTTACAGTCCAGTAAGAACAGACAAGTTTATATTAGGTCTCAATTTCAACGATCCTTTTTACTGAAATAATTAAACTTTGCTTTCAATAAACTTGCAGTATAAATGTATCATATTTAATGTTATTATGCTATACAGCTAGACTAATTCAACTAATATACTAAATTAATGATGTTGTTTGGCTAAATGATCTAAATTGCCCTTATTCTTGAGATTCTGATGGATTCATTCCACATTACTGGCCACTATAATAGAATGTTGTTATCATTGATAAAATGCCAAATTCTTATTTCTGTTATATTTTAAAAATCTATTAATTTTTTTATTTGGGGTGTTTGCCCAATAAATTTCACAAAAGTGAATTCATGAAGAAAATTGTGTCTAGCCTTATCCTTGTGATTTATATTAAGATTATTTTCTTTTAATACATTTCAGTTTTTACTTTGTCACTTGGCTGTCTCCTAACCCAGTTACTCTTTAACTTGACTATTGTAAACTTGAGGATTGCTCTCTATAGCAAAATGCACCTACTGCTTTATTGGAAACCCTAACAAATAACTTCACTAATGAATTGCTTTGCTTGTCACCCAAGTAATATCTTCAAAGACACTCAGTTAAACCATCCAAGTTAAATATACATTAAAGCTGGCAAACTTAAACAAACTTTTCTTATCTAGCTTATATACTATTAGCTGACTTATAAGTTCTTTCTTAAACCAACTGTTAAATGAATGACTAGTCAGAGTGTTTTCCTTCAAATCTATTTTCCAGTGCTAATGACCTTTCCCTTCCCTGGCTATGAACTCTTCTTGCTCCCTTAAACTTCTTCAGTGTCTGCTCATTGCCTTCAGTATCAAATTTTAATTATTAGTACGGCAGACAAAGCCAATCCATTCCGCCTGCCACTTCCTAAGCGATAGCACCTCAAAAATACTCTCAGTTCCTGGAGTAAGCCATGGGTTCTCACTCCTGGGGGGCTTTGCCTGTACTGGCCCTAGTGTTCAGCATATTCTCACATCTTGTCCTAATTTCATCTCACAAATAGTCAAATACCCTGCATAGCCAAGGGTCTCCTTCCAGGAAGCCTTCCTTGCTGGGTATAACTCAGAGCTCCTCTTCTGTGCTCCCACATCTCTTCTCTCCTCTTCCCATCTTAACTCAGGCCCCTGTGAAATTGACTTGCTGACACTGAGCCTTCTGAGATAGGAATTAACTTTCATCTCTGTTTTTTCAGCACCTAGCAGAGTAGTTGACATAGAATAGATATTTAATAAATATTTGAATGAACAAATGATAATCAGTATACACACATTGCTCAGCCAACTCTACCTTTTGAATCCTGAAATGAACACATTATGTCTTTTGGCTGAATCTCTTTGCGACATTTTTGTTTACCTAAATTAAAGATTTTATTTAAAGTTGTACCAGTATGAAAAACATCAAAACATAATAGATGGGTTTTATGGTGAAAAGACCAAAAAAAAAAAAAAAAAAAAAAAAAAAGATATTCCTTAAAAATAGAAGTATATAGTCGAACATAGTGCATCTTATAAATGTATCAACCCAAAGGAAAACAAGTGTTTTTACTAGAAATGATGACAATTTTGTCCACGGTTGTCCTAGAAACAACTTTGCAATAAACTTTGGGAATTAAAAATGGAAAGTAAACTTTCAAACTCTGCCACCCCTGCAGGTTTGAGTTATATCAGGGCTGGTTTTCCATGAAACTTTAAGAAACCAACAATTACTCAAAACTTTGGAGGAGGATTTTTTTTTCCAGATAGGCACATATTCCGTAGGTATACTTTCTGAAGAAAAAAGAGTTTTAGAAACCTTATTATTTATATCCAAAATGGAGTGAAACAAGGAAAAGGAAATATCACTCACAAATGTTATCAGCTCATTTTACTTTTTATAGATGCTTTGGCTAAGAATGGTTTGGTTGCACAAGATGGGATAGGGCTTCATTTGTAAATCCACTATCTGAGGCTGTTTATTCAAGTGCAGAGGAAGCCAGACAGGCAGGGAACATTATGGAATCATTTATATTTATCTATCAATATACCTCCTGGCAAAATGATTTCACAACACTGTTTTCAACTAAGGACTATAGTGTCTATGGGACAGCCCAATTAAAGAGCTATCAGAAACTCTTACATGCCTTCATCGTACTCTCTTGTCTGATAAACCTCTCCAACAAGTGGTTTAAAATCAAATTGTGGAGCTCAGACATTTAAAGCTGTCATATTGCTTCCTTCTCTCTTGGACCCTCTGGAGTAAGATTCTCATGAGGGGATTCTCTGGGCTCCACATGGCTCCTTACTTGCCTTTCTTCAATGATTCCCCCCAGCGCCATCAAAGCTGACCCCTCCCCACTGGACACTGGTGTCTTCAGTGGATCAGATGCACTTACTTCAAAGGGAACCATCACTTTAGATGGCCATGTGTAGAGGTGAGGACTGAATAAAACTGACATTGCCATTCCATTTTTAGAATATTGAGGAGCTTTTGGAAGATTTAGTTTGTTCTGCAGAAAAAGCCCTGACTTTATTCCTAAACATTTTAAAAATCATTTTCTGCATCCCCTTCACTTTTTTTACTTCTGTCATCTCTATGTTGTCAGGACTCAAATGTCACCCCCCCATGAGGCTGCTGGCTTCCCTGCTTCCTGGGAAGTTGTCACAGCTTCCTTCTTTTCACTTTCCATTCCACAGTTGGGAGAAAACAGAGAGACTTTCTCGTCCATTTGTCCAAATGTGGTCAGGAAGTTCTAGAACAAATTACTAAATCACGGATTCATAAATATCTTATTTTCTAGTTCTAACCAACTCATCTTGCTATGGCAGTTATGATATAAACTAAAAAAAACCTAATTGATAGGATAATTAGTACAATTAATTGTACAATTAATCTTCATAACTTAAATTCTTCTTAAAAATATTTCTGGAAGATAACTCAATTTTGCATTTTGTTTTTCATTTTGGTAAGCATAGTTCAGCTTTGGCAACTTAACACCTACAATTTCCAACACCCGCTTGTCCCCCTTCACCAGTTGATTCGAGTTGATGCACAAGAATAGCTAGATGTGTGGATTTGACTCTAAATCCAGAGGCCCCTTCTTCTTTCATAAATAAACACATCAGTCTGTCAAGCAAAGTATTGTGAGAAAAGCCAACTTTGAAAAAGATAGAAACAATAAAGAAATAGCCCTTAACCTAGGAAGAGACACTTAAAAGGGGCAGAAAAAAGGGAGTAACAAATCACAGACCATAAACCATTATTCTTTTCCTGCAGCAATGTATCATTATTACTCTTTCATAAACACAAACGTTCCTATTCCCCTTCCTCTCCCAGATGTCTTGGACATTGTAAAGAGAATATGGAGTATTAACTAATTCCGGTGCTTTCTAAGCTTGTTTGTAGGTTTCTGCTCGTTTGAAAGAATTTCACATGATTTGGCAGAAAAACAATGCAAAACAGAATCTCCACAACAAAAATTTAAATTTTCCTTTTCCTACCTGAAAATCTTAGAAGACTTTCTATACAATGTTTGCGGATGGATGTGTGTCAGCTGTGGTGTGACTTTAGCTCTAAGTCAAATACCATTTCTCTGTGAACAAGTCACACTGCATATCAACATTAATTTAATTACGTTAAACTTCACAGTCTTTATTGTATTAAGCCAAAAGCCAAGGAAAACATATGCTCATTTCTCATCCTTTAACACATTACTCGTGAGTGGAAGAATTCTCAGATTCCTTTCTGCAAAAGACTACTGAGTTCTTAATGAAAATTTCGACTTGTGTTGTAGTTTAATTTAATTTGGAATCAAGAACTGATTCTTCCGATTCTAAATATGAGATATTGTGAGTCATAGAGTAGTCCTAGAACACAACCCTACTCTCTGCCTTGTCTTTCAGTTCAGACAACAAGTGGTGGGTTGAACAGCTGGAAGAACCATATTTACTCACTACTGGAAATTCATTTTATAATTGACAAGATTATTATAAAGAATAAGAAAAGGAGATTTAGTGCAGTAGCATCTCACAGATGCTTTTCCAACAGTCTTCTATGCAACCTTAAAATCACGTGCAGATATTTAAATCTAATTGCTAATTAGTTTAAGGCAATGCATAACCATGGAAAAGGCCAAAAAAAAAAAAAAATGTTGAATGAGTTTTGGCAGTCTCTCCTTACATTTGGATCGTTAGCCCTTCATGACTGGAGACCTGTGCAAACAAGCTTGGGGTAAAGGAGCCTACTGGCACCATTCATTCTATGGATTAAATGCAAGTTGCTCTGTGGGCCTCTGCCTGAGGCCCCCTCTCTGACAGTGGTCTCACAGTGCGAGTAACTCACATCCTTCTGAAAATGCGTTGATAATTACTGCTTTGTAGGGCAGTGAGCTCACACTATTACACAAGATTAGTGCTGTTCTCAAGAGCTGGCCAGATTGTCTTTCCCGCACAGAGGTTTGCCAGCTAGGAAAATAATGGGCATATTGCCACTTTAACAACTATCAGGAGACCCCAAGTTAGTTTTTCTTCCCTTCAGCATATTCATGTTTGTAGGATCCAACTCCAGGCTGCCAGCATAGGGTAGTGACACCAAAACAAACGGCTCTTTCTCCTTTAAAACAAAGCTGCTCTTTTCTTTTCAGTTGTCGGTCAGCGAATTACCCTGTTCAACTAAAAGACAGCAGCAAAACCATAACCTCCCTTAAAATATAAATAAATAAGGACCCAGACTAGACTAACCTTAAGCAAGTACAAGGATCAGAAGAAGGTTTATCTGTACCTTGCAGGGAAGTCATTTGCCCCTAACAAACAAGACAAACTTAAATGCCCACTCCCCCTCCAGACTGCAAACAAATGTCTATTGTGTACGCCAGCCATCTAGGGATAAAAAAGTCATTTTAAAGTTACCAAATGTTTTGATTTCTGTAATAAGTAGTCTTCAGAGCCTCTTTTCAGATAACCGTTTGACCTGTGTTCTGAAAGGCTGGTGCTAACCCCAAGTGGTTATTCTGTTTGTTATTTAATGAAAAGATGGTTTCTTATCGGCGTATGTTTAAAACAGGTACCTGTCCTCTTGGGAAAGTGTTTTCTATTTGGAATTTGCTTTCCTACTTCGGCGGTTATCTGCTTGCCCTTGGCATCCAGTGTGTTTGGATTGAATTTTGTAGCTCTGGGAGTACGGCAGTGGCCCAGGTGATGAAAAGAGTTTGCACACAAAGAAGTCAGCTCTTACTGCAGGTGTCACGTTTTCATAGCTAATCTAGACAAATTGTTACTGAAAAACAAACTAACTGTGATTCACACTGCAGACATTGCATTTGTGTGCTTGGGTGTTGATCTATGATCTGACCTGTCCTAAGGATTTTAGGTGGATGTTACACATTTGGCTTTGGTTCTGATGGAATTTCACCATTGATGTAAATCACCTGATAATTTTAAAAGACAGAATGGAAAAGAATCAACTGCTGTAGGTGAACATTTTAGTCAGAAAGAAAATCCAGATTATAGATAGAATGGACTTCAACAGAATAGAATGCAGTCAGGTTGGTAAATACTGGTTCACTGAGGTCTGTCTGCTTGCAAAGTGTTCTCTTTGTGTTTTCACTCACCAAACTGAAAGAACATATCCCAGACAATCTTTTAATTTTTTTTTTCTTTTTCTTTTCTTTTCTTTTTTTTTTTTTGCTACATGGAGTACATAATCACGATTTGGGGGGACATATTCTAAGTTCTCTTTTGTTAAGTGGTGTAGCTGTTAATTCATAATATAAGAATAGATACATATCACCACCTAGTGGTCGTATTGTATTTTGTGTTTCAAACCGCATTCGCAGAACTCCACCCAGATACACACAGGAATAATACTATCTGTAAATCAAGTTCCTGTAGCTTTGAGTAGTTTCTAAATTCTAGTATAAATTGCATGATACTGTGATCCTGAAAGTTAAATGTGAAATGAGAGGATTTTTCAAACGCAGCATGAAACTAACACATGTAGTGCTTAGTAAAATCCTAGCAACTAAGGCATATATTAGGACTTATCTGTCCAGTGTTTTCACTTTATACACAATAGTAGAACCCTCGAGAAAGTTTTCCTTGGCCAGTTTCCTTGGGAGGTGAACCGAGAGGGCTTTTGCAGGGTTTTTATAAATGAATTTTTTGTTTTTTTTTTTTTACTGTGAACTAAATTAGCACTGTTTGGAGGAAAAGAGAGTAAGTGAAGAGCAGTGACTGAACCGTTCAAGAGAAAAACTTCCAAATCATAATTTGAAGTTCAGTAAGTTCTCCTGACAATTAAAATAATATATTGTGAATGGCTTGACTAGACACATGTCAAGAATGGTTTTTCCCAAAGGGGTGTGCTTAGCAAAACCCATAAAATCTGTACAACATCATCTTTAGTTGGTCATTCAAGGTAATCTAAACTATGGCGAATTTTAAAAAACAAAAAGTGACTGCATCTAAGCTAAAAAATTGTAGATAATATATGGATAGATAGAGAGTTGGAAAGGAGGCCCTTGGCAGTTACAGAGTCAAGATTTGCAGTTTCAGTTATACATGAGATCCTGAAGGTCTGCAGTATGAAAACATTTGTACTTTTTACTCAGGCACAAATTTGAACTGTACCCAATGACTGGCTAGTGTGTAAAAACTCTCGGTGAGCTCTCAAGTCTGTCTATTGGACAGCTCAGTTTTCCCATTGCAAGAAGTAGGTTGCTGTCTACTCTGCTGACCATTTTGGTTGTTCTCTACTGTATTTATGGCAGGAAATTATCTGCTACACAGATGTGTGTTAATAGAAGCATTACCAAGTCTTAGGTCTTAGGCACTTCTTTAATGCCAAGAAGTACTGTATGTGTAGGGGGGTGTGTGTGTGTGTGTGTGTGTGTGTGTGAGAGTCTCAAATTTATGACTCACAAAAATAAGGACTTTAATTTTGTCTAGTGTCTATGAAAATTCTGTCTCTCTTTATATTGTACGATTTAGGAGCCAGTAGAGAGGAAAAGAAATAGAAAGATTCTAAACAAAGACTGTGACTCTTCTGTAGAACCAGTGTTCATTGATTATTTTTTGTGGTTATTTGACCAAGTTAAGGAATTGTGAAACCTCAGTGAAAAGAACTTGAAATGGGTTGAGTATTATAAAGAAGCGCTAGTTATTGATTAGGTTGTGATAAGAACAATTGCTCTTAAAACTTCTTAGTCTTTTGCTCATAGATGAATTTGCTTCTCTGTGTGATGTGCAAGGGCCAGCTGGGACTTGACTGTGACAGCAGTGACTGATACTGGATGGTCTGGTTTCCTTTCTTCAACTGAAAGTAGTGCTAAAGATGAACCCAAGAAAACTCATTTTTTAACACAAAGAAGGAAAAAAAACTCCTGATTTATTTCTAAGTCTTATCTATTTCTGAAAAACTGCTTTTGTTTTGTTTTGTTTTGTTTTGAGATGGTGTCACACTCTTGTTGCCCAGGCTGGACTGCAATGGTGTGATCTTTGCTCACTGCAACCTCCGCCTCCCGGGTTCAAGTGATTCTCCTGCCTCAGCCTCTCCAGTAGCTGGAATTACAGGTGCCCGCCATGACACCTGGCTAATTTTTTGTATATTTAGTAGAGACGGGGTTTCACCATGTTGGCCAGGCTAGTCTCGAACTCCTGACCTCAGGTGATCCACCTGCCTCGGCCTCCCATAGCGCTGGGATTATAGTCGTGAGCCACTGCACCTGGCCCTGAAAAACTGATTTTTTTTAACCTTTGCAAAAAGGCAGTTATCCATCACTCATAAGGAAAAGGTCTATTAGTGTACATTACATTTGCATCATCAGTTTGTCTTGTTCATGCTTGTGATGCTAGTTATCTGCTGAGATTTTAGGTCATCGATCATGGCTACCTGGTACGTATTTTAAAAGATAAAAGATATCTCTGAATGACAATTGGGACTTCCTAGACACTGTGTAATTAGAAATTCTCCTTGAGCAGATGTAAACCCCATCTGAATTTGGTAGACTGTTGGTAACTTTCAAAAGCAGAGACCTCTCTCCACCCACCATCATCTTTTTTTCCTTGGCATATTGATTGAATTAAGTTGGAGACTTGCAAAGAACTGGGAAGGAGAGAAATAACTCTCCAATCATTCTGAGTGAGAAAAATAGTCAAATCACTCTGAGACATGTAGAATTGAGGTCACTGTCTGACGGTTAAGGATGCTGGCATGCACAGAAGTCATGTGCACTGCAGAAGACCTGCAGGATGAGTCTTCTCTTTTGTGTTATTGTGAGACAGAAATAAATTTTTGACAAATACAGATTATTTGGAACAAAATAATCGAAACATTTAGAGTTCAATAGACTTCGATGAATAGCTTCAGTCTGCTCTGAGTTTTCACCCTCTGTTAGGATTGGTTCACAATGAGTTCTCTAGTTTGTGGAGAGAATCACACTTATTAGCTGTTAGATTTTGTCCAGGGTTTTTTGAATCATTTTATTATTTTGGCAGCTGATTTGCTTGAGTTCAATTGGGGGAAAAAGAAAGAAAAACAATAGCTGAAAAGTGACTGATTCCTGCTTAATTGAAATAGTTGCCCTTTTTGGCATGTTATTACAGACCTGGAGAACTAGTTAATTAATTGGACTCTAAAAATAAAGCAATTTTATCATATATTATCCAGCATTAAGCAGTTATATACTAGATATAAAATCATTATCTCTTAATAAAATGCAAGAAAAATGTACATCTGAGATGGCTTTCCTCTACATCAACTATTTGCTTTTTTTGTTGTTTGTTTTGAGACGGAGTCTTGCCTGATCCTCCAGGCTGGAGTGCAATGGTACGATCTTGGCTCACTGCAACCCCCGCCGTCCAGGTTCAAGTGATTCTCCTGCCTCAGCCTCCTGAGTAGCTGGGATTACAGGCGCCCGCCACCATGCCCAGCTAATTTTTTGTATTTTTAGTAGAGATGGGGTTTCACTATGTTGGCCAGACCAGTCTCAAACTCCTGACCTCGTGATCCACCCGCTTCGGCCTCCCAAAATGTTGGGATTACAGGCATGAGAAGTACTGGGATTACAGGCATGAGACACTGCACCCAGCAACTCTTTGATTTTTATGTCACGATTTCCTCTGCCATCAGAAGAGAGTGAAAATGCAAAGTAATTTTAGGGTTCTCTTACAGGTATAGTAGTGATCTAATTCTTGTCCCTGGGAGGCAACAAGAGTTTGAGGTATGTAGCTGAACTTGAGTCCCTGAGGCACAGACAAACATGCAAGGGAATGACCAGCATTTATTTTTACCTAAGGGGTTAAAATGAATCTCCCTAACCCATGCTGGCTTCTGGGAATAATTCTTAGTTTACACATTCAGCCCTAGAAGAGGGTTGATCCAGGATAGATCACTCAGGATGTTTGCTCATAATTCCAAATGAAGAACAAAGAAATCCAGATGGGAGGTACTGAGTTTTCCCCTGCTAATTCCAAGAATCTGTATTCCTGTATGTTTGAGATACCATATTGTGCGAGAAGATCTGTTACATTCTTATAACCCATAATTGATTCCCTGAGAAGGGATTCCTTCTTAACATTTAACTTTAGTGAAAAGAAAAGTACATTATTGAAGCTAAAGTTGAATATTTTTTTTTATACTCTCTCCCTGTAAGTAATGTTAAATAAGGCTGTAAAGAATTCAGAAGGACACAAAGAAAGTTGTTAAGAAAACTGGAGTTTTCTTTGCTAAGTCAGTTTGGCAATAACATGAAGCAAAATCAAAGCATCCTAGCCAAGATAAATCTGCACAATGGAATGATCAGATATGAGGTAATAGTGTGACATGCCTGTGGGTATCAGACATTCTTGTAAAAACCACAGAGCTAAAATTTAGTCCTGCACCATTAAAACACAGCTCTGCCAAGCAACAACAGGAACACTCGTTTTAAGTCATTGCTGCAAGCCAAATGTAATTCTCACCCAAAACAATTAAATCTTTTACCAGAGGCCTGAATCTGGGCAATTTGAGCCCTGAGAATCACTTTAGTGGCATGGAATCCGAATCTCATTTCAGTGTGAAAATGAGATGGTTATTGTTCAGATCAGGAGGAAGTGTCAGCTGCAAAATACAGGGCAGTCAGGTGACTTTAGTAACTTGAAGTGATATTTGTTAAGACTAGATTTAAAAATGATTAGCTAAGAAATTTGTATTTTTTGTGAGAAATGCACATATCATTTTATAAAGTTCATTTTTAGCAATTAGAAAAATAATGCTCACTCTAGAGAACTTGGAAAATATAAAGAGTAAGAATATATAGAATAAAATATTATCTCAGTCTCATATCACTCAAACATAAACTCTGGAAGATTTTGCTGCATTTGCTTTTGGTCTTTGCACACATACATCCACCCATACACACAGCTGTATCTGAGAGCATGAGTAAACTTTGGATCATTATAATATAATAATTTAACACTTCTTGTACTATCCCCCATTTCTTCATTTATTCTTCAAAGAAAATGTTAAATGGTGATACAATATTCTATTTGTCTGGCTATATCAATTTATCGAACATATGTTTACTCTATAAATTGTTTTCCCTTTACTGCTAATAAACATAGTATTTCATATAAAATGTCATTCACATCTCTGATTATTTTTTAGTACAGAATTTTAGAAGTGGAATTTTGGAGTCCAAAAGCAAGAACTTTTTGAGGCTCCTGATATGCATTGCCAACTGTTTTCCAGAAAGGTTATTTACTTCCACTGGCTATGTCTGTAATTGCCTGTCTCACCTATTTGCTAGCAGCAAGTAGGATGTTTGATTAGGGATTGGTATGGATTGGGAAGAATGAAACACCCTCTGTGGTTCATTATTTCCAAGTATCAAAACTATTTATTAAACAACTGGCCGGGCACAGTGGCTCAAGCCTGTAATCCCAGCACTTTGGGAGGCCGAGATGGGCGGATCACGAGGTCAGGAGATCGAGACCATCCTGGCTAACACGGTGAAACCCCATCTTTACTAAAAAACACAAAAAAACCAGCCGGGCGAGGTGGCGGGCGCCTGTAGTCCCAGTTACTTGGGAGGCTGAGGCAGGAGAATGGCGTAAACCCAGGAGCCAGAGCTTGCAGTGAGCTGAGATCCGGCCACTGCACTCCAGCCTGGGCAACAGAGCGAGACTCTGTCTCAAATAAATAAATAAATAAATAAATAAATAAATAAACAACATAAGTATGTGCCAAACATAGTTTCTGGCACTGAGGAGACAGTAATGAGCCAAAGAAACCAAAGCCCTGTCCTCAATGAGTTTACATTCTACTAGGGAGAAAAAAATGCAATCAGTGAGTAAATTATATAGGATGTTAGAATATGATAAATGTTATGAAGAAAAAGAAAGTAAGAAAGGGAGATGGGACAGTGTAGGTTGGGACAAAGAATGAGGGAATAATGGACAGTGTACACATAGTATTAGGACGTTGGAAAATTTTCCACCTTTGAGGACATTACTGGTTTCCTGTAAGAGACTAGTTGGAAAGTAAGCTAGAAAATATTGAGCTCCTAAATCCAAATTTAAGATTCGGCGAACTCTGGAATCGTTGACCATAGAGAGTACTAAATATAGATTTTGTTAGTTTTAGTGGATTCCTATTCTTTGGTTTTAAATTTTTATCCTACTTTAACTCATTCATTACAAACAACTTAGTTCTGTATCAGCAACAGGCAGAACATGACATATCTCTGCTTTGTTGATTATCTACTAAAGGAGAGTATCAAAAATGTAAAAAGGAGGCTTGGTGAGTGGAGGCTGAGAGATGATGAGGGAAATGAGCAACGAAAAGGAAAATACGGAAAGAATTAGAAACCCAGTTCAGAGCCAAGGTGAGTTCCTGGTTGCAGGGAGACCTACCAGTCAAGGAGTACTTCAGTGAGTATGGTCCCCTGAGCATCTTTTCCGGGCCATTTGGAGAGTAACACAGTGGGACCATTTAGGCTGTAAATTGGATTTAAATTTGCCTCACTTCTGGATTAGGTTTTCCCCCGAGAAATAAAACCACCCTTCATGCTGTATTTTGGTAAAAAAAAAAAAAAAAAAAAAAAAAACTTCCTTAAGGGTCTCTTGGTTTTTTGCAAGTTTATCACTCTTCAAAGACTCTTTTTTTTACATAGCAGTGATCTCTTGTCTCATGTCTTAATTCTGGCAGGATTGAGGAGGACACAATCTAAAAAGACAAAAAGCTAGAAGACTGAAAGAAAAGCAGGTTTTCAAACTTTAGGTCTTTTCACAAATTATTTTATCTAAGATCTAAGGTTTTTTTTTTTTTTTTTTTTTTTTTTTTTTACCATATTTAAAAGTTTTGAAAACCACTTGTTCTGAGAAGAAAGATTACAGACATCCTCTAGTATATTAATTATACTGTTTTGGTTTTTAAACTAGAGTTTATTGGTATACAAATCTCAGTTTCATAGGTAGGAGGAAAAGATTTAAAACACAAAAGAAACATTTGGTATTGAAAACACTGCAGATAACTAAGTATAGTACTCTGGTAAATACAGTAAAATGGATCAGACATATTATATATTTTAAAAGACATAAAAATAGTGATGGTGCTGTTGGGAGGAAGTAGGTAGTAAGAGTGATTGGACCCTCCTTTTTTTTCATTTTTGCATTCACTGATGCTCTGAATTGAGAACAGTTGCCTTAAATCTTATATACACTTTAATCTCTGACTTTCTCTTTGCCAAATAAAGTCACTTAACTTATTGTCCCAAACCATAAACTTACTTTAAACTTAATTCAAGGAAAGACTAACAGATCTGTAGGCACAGAAAAGATAGTCATATTAGCCATTGTCACATAAATTTAAATCTGCATTTCTAGCGTGTTTTGGAAGTTTGTCACCACTAATGTTGTCATGCTAGACATGATAAAGCATGAGAGTAGGCAAAGCATGGTGAGAAAGTGATGCTCAAATTGACCCAGAAAGGCGCTGAACAAACAAACTTGTCTCATACCACATTCTAGTTAAGAGGACCCAGGACTAGGAAACTGGTCTCTTATTTATAGGGCAATATTATTTTCATCTTCTCAAAGTTTGTTATTTTTGAATAGGCACAGCGACTATGTTTTTTACATAATTATTATTGCCAGGGAGGCAATCTTTTAAGTAACAAAGAAATGAACCTAAACCAGAGAGTCCTGGGTGCGTAACATCTCTAAGGTCCAAATAATTCCCTATTGTGCTGGATTGTGGTAAGAGATAATGCATATTAAGTACCTAGAAAAGGGCTTCATCTATTGTAGATGCTAAATGAATGACACATATGATGGAAGGCAAAAGATATTTCCAATTGTATATTATTGCTCAGAGTAGGATATATATACACACACACACACACACACACACACACACACGTATATATAAAGGTAACCAGCAGAGAAATGTCAAACCCATAAAATCCTTTTCAATGATCTCAACATACATTTCACAAAAAAAATCTATAGTAAGATCTACTTTTGAAGGCATATCTTTTTATATCAATATGCATAAATGTCATAAATGTTTCTACTAAAAACATTTCATATTAAATCATAAAGGACAACTCAACTGTATGGTACAGATAAGAATCACATCTAAAACAAACTAGCTCTGAAAAGTTGTATATAAAATGATTAGCATAGGTATGTCAGATAAATACAAAAAATAAATATTGCAACTATCTCAACTTTTTTAACCAAATAGATGAATTTGGGTGAAAAGCAATTACAATAAATGAGACAAAGGTACTTTATAGTAGTAAAGATAAGAAAAGACAGGCTGAAAATTCAATTGAACTATCATCACAATTATATAAATTTATATGTGCACATAAGAGGTAGAAGAAAACAAGATTAAAATGATGAGATTTTTTTTCTCTAGTTCTACTTCCATTAATTTTATTGAATTAATAATATGATGAAATTTCCTAAATTGAGGGTTGATTATATATTTAGAAATCTAGAATAACTAGACCAAAATTTCTTAATGATATCTCATTGCCAAATTGTAGACATTTGTTGAATTAAAGACTTTGAGACACATATATTTTCTACTCACAGTTTAACAGTCTTTTTCTTTACCACCAAAATAATTTCAGCTATATGAAACAACAGAAATTGTTGAGTCTATTCCAATTAGATTCTGATATAATACCATCGTTGCTCTTATGTTACTATTTGACTAGCAAGTAGTTACCTTCTCCCTCCATTTTGACAGCAATACGAGAATTGGAGGCCCAACCAGCCAGACAGCTTCTTTTCTGCTGGAGAAGACTGTGTTGTAATCATTTGGCATGAGAATGGCCAGTGGAATGATGTTCCCTGCAATTACCATCTCACCTATACGTGCAAGAAAGGAACAGGTAATGATTACTCCGTTAATAATGTGTACTTAATCTTCATTTCAGTTATAAAGATAATTCAGGAATTTGTGATTCAAATTCATTGTTTGAGACCTAAACTGGGTATGTCCATGTATGTCATCTCTCGTTGCTCTGGAATAGTTCACTCTTCCAAAACGATTGAAAAGTTTGTTTTCAGCAATGTACTCACCTTAGATTTCAGGTCCTTAAAGATAACAACGTGGCATTAATGTAGGAATGCTGCCTGGTAATATCTTTAAGAAGAACAACTGCCAGCCCAAAGGACAATAGACCTTTTTATTTTTATTTATTTATTTTTATTATTATTATTATTATTATTTGAGATGGAGTCTCTCTCTGTCATCAGGCTGGAGATCTTGGCTGGGTGGTGGGATCTTGGCTCACTGCAACCTCTGCCTCCCGGTTCAAGCAATTCTCCTGCCTCCGCCTCCCAAGTAGCTGGGACTATAGGCGTGCACCACCACACCCAGCTAATTTTTGTATTTTTAGTAGAGATAGGGTTTCACCGTGTTAGCCAGGATGGTCTCAATCTCTTGACCTTGTAATCTGCCAGCCTCGGCCTCCCAAAGTGCTGGGATTACAGGTGTGAGCCACCGCTCCTGACAGAATTCTTTTTTTTATTTTGATGAGTAGAACATTACAAAATAAAATGCTTGTCTATATTTTTAAAATCTAGATGTCTAGCTTTTTTAAGAAATAAGAAGACCTGGTACCATGTGGCCCATATTCAAGTTTGTCAGTGGTTTCAAGTACTAGAGCTGAGAACCACTGCCCTCCCTTGGTTGGGGCTGCAATCTCCATTTATTGCAGTCCTCATTGAGTCCTTCCTTTGTTTTATGTGAGTCTGTGCCCCAATCCTGAAAGACACAATCCCAAATGCCATAATCCTAAATGCTGAAATCCCAAAGGATTAAAAGCCTGAAAATAGAGTTCTGGAAAAAAACAAATTTTAAAGACATTTATTTTAAAGAGAAAAAAATTTTAAGACATTTATTTACATTTTAAAATGATGATTTATTAGAGAAACATATAAAAACATGACAGCGTGCTTCATAAGCCACTTTAGACAATAAAATAAATAGACAATAAAAACATACATATATTTTCAAGCATAAGCACTCAGGTATACTAATGGCAGTTGGGGAAAACCCAAAATGTATGAACGCACATCACTCTGGTTGTAATTATGTGCACCAGCTTTATAACGGTGGTCATGTGAAATACTATGATGGACAACATAAATCTTTTCACAAGATTGATAAAAAACTGAGATGGGTTACCACCGCATGTTCAGTCGCTCAAAGAGCCAAGATCTTGAGAAATCTTATCTTTCATAAATGGAGATGTACAAAAGAACATCTCTTCATTTATTGAGAAAGTTTCAACCTTTTTATGTTGAGAACCAAGGAAGGAAGCTGAAGCCAGTAGTGTAACTCTCAGTCTGAGACCGAAAGCCTCAAGACCTGCGGGGCCTCTGGTGTGTAAGTCCTGGAATCCAAAGGCCAGTGAGCCTGGAATTCTGATGTCTGTGGTGGCAGAAGTCTGTCCCAGCTCTCAGAGAAAGACCAGCTCACCTTCTGTATCTGTTCTCTCTGGGCCCTTGGTTGATTGGATGATGCCCATCAACAATGAGGGCAGATCTTCCCCACCTCATCCACTCACACTGACACATTAATCTTCTCTGGAAATACCCTGAGACATGCCCCAAATAATGCTCTCTTAGGTTTCTAGATATTCCTTAATCCAGTCATGTTGACACCTAAAATTAAGTCCACAAGTCTACCCCTTGCAGCTTGGCACCCACATGCATCTTGTTAAACCATTATTTAAATTTCCAAATAAAGACAATGACAAGGTAATATAATGATTCCTCCTGACCTGATACAACTATCCTGCATACAACCGAAAATGCACTAATCCCTTCCCTAGAATTTGGCTTTCAGGATTTCAACATATTTCAGAATTATGATTTTGGGGACTTTAGATGTTAGGGATTTTAACCTCTACGGATTTTGGTCTTTAGGAATTTCAAAATTTGGGATTATGACTTTTGAGATTGTATCTTTTGGGATTATAATTGGCACTGTTTTTTGCCAATTATAGGCATTTGAGTTTTTTAATCATTCCCTTAGAAAGCATTTGAGTTTTTTAATCATTCTCTTAGAAGTTTATTTTATGCTTGTAAACTATGGAACACAAATGCCATCCTTATATCTGTAGTTGAATATTTATAAGATAAAACAAGAACATGTGTAATGTAAATTTTATGAGAATTGTTTAGTTAACATTAAACAAAGTATTTTAAAAGCTAATTTTTTAAAAGGTGTGTTTATCATTGGCCAATTTCTAAAGCACGCTGTACAGACTTTTTCCCTAAACAAATAGAAATTCTGTAAAATATTTTTACCTATTTGCAATTAATAATGGTGTTATCACATGAATATTTAGTCCCTAGACCCAGACTTTTACCCACTTCAAATAAGAGTACAAAGTACAAATATAAAATATAAACCTATTTGATTCATTTGTCTTTGGATACAAAAATAATAAAACTAAAAATCACACTCTATAAACATTTTAGTAAAGATTTAAACCCCAATAATGAGAAATTCTATTAGAAGAAAGAGAACACTAACATACACAAAGCCTGAGTCTCATGAAAGTCAGCTGTTAGCAATGAGTACGTTACTCTGCTATTTTCTCACCCAAGGTAGAACGTATTCTCAATACCTTTTCTACATGAGAAGCTTTCCTGACCATATCCCTTACTTCAGCACCTCTGCGATGGGATTCGTAAAAATAGCAAATCAAGTATTTTCTGTTTTTCTTTTTCCAGCATAGAAAACTTTACTAAATTGTTCGTCTCTGTCCAAATGTCATGTTTGCCATTTGTCTCCAAATGGTCCCTGGAGTCATACTTTTCATTTTATGATTTATACATTCTTACATTTCCTATTTTATTTTTTCCTATAGCAGGGTTTCTCAACAGCAGAGCTATTGATATTTTTGGTCAGATAATTCTTTATTTTAAGAGGCTATCCTGTGCATTAAAGCATGTTTAGCATAATCCCTGCCCTTTGTATACTACATGTCAGTAGCACTTTTACATCCCCTCTGCCTTGTAAAAGGCAAACATGTTTCTAGACATTGCCATATGTCTCCAGAAGAGGTAAACTGCCCCACGTTGAGAACCACTACCCTATACCAAAAAAGATTCACAAAAACACCATGATTGTTTACATTTCCCAATGGAGAACAAATTTTATAAAATACTGATTCTACCTCATTAAAGAAGAAGAAGAAAAAAAAAAACCCTATTTTTGTATTTTATCTCCCCTACTCACTGATTTTTATATTTGTGCAGTCAATTCTTTGCTAATCAGTACTTTGGGGAAGTTTGGAAATGTTTATAGGCTTTTTAAAAAGATACCCTTTTCTGTTTTTAGATATTTTAAACCTACAGACCTACGTAGTTCTCCTTTTAATTAACTATTAAATACTTGCAAAGAATTATAATATATATACAAAAGGCATATTTTTTAAAAGAACACCTCAATGCATACTATCCATACATCTGTGGAATATCCCTTGGGTTCCTCTCAGTCCCATCCATTTACTTCTCAACTCCCACTGAGATAATGACTTAATTCCCTTGCTTTTCCCTTTTCTATTATGATATACACTTGTTTCACTAAACAATAAATTATTTAGTTTTTTACATTTTTGAACTTTAAATAAGTGGAATCATACTATATATATTCTGTGCTTTGCTCTTTTTTTGTTCAGCATTATGTTTGTGAGATTTATTCATGTTGATGCATGTAGTGGCATGTTCTTTGTTTTCGTTTCTGTATTGTATTGCTTGTATGACTATACAACATTTTACTTATCAATTCTCCTGTCAGTGGACACTTGAGTTATATTCACTATTTTTGCTTTTATAAATAATGTTTGTATGAGCATTCTTGAACTTGTTCTTGGTCAACTTTTGTGAGTTTCTGTAAGATATATTTCCAGGAGTGAAGTTGCTGAGTCATAGGATATGTGTACCATAAAATCTACTTTAAAAAGCCAAATTTTTTTCCAAAGTGGTGGTACCAATTTTCACTCCCACCAACAGTCTGTGATAGATCCTGTTGTTCTACATCTTCTCCAGCATTTGGCACTATTGGACTTTGAAATTTTTGCCAATCTGGTGGGTATAAAATGTAATCTCTTGTGACTTAATTCAGATTTTTTGATACGTCTCTCTGAATATCTTTTCATGTATTTATCAATCACCTGAAAATCTACTTTTGTAAAGTTTCTGTTCATATCTTTTGGTTATTTTTGAAAATTGTTTACTTATAATCTTATACATACTAATTTGTAGGAGTTCTTTTTATATTCTGGTTACTAATCCCTTGACAATTTTATATGTTGCAAATATGTTCTCCCAGTTTGTCACTTGAGTTCACCCTTACCTTATATTTTCTGATGAACAGAATTCTTAATTTTATTGATTTTTTTTTCCTTATGATCTAATCTTTTTTGTGTTTTAAGAAATCTTTACCTACTGATAACCTACAGGTCACATTGGCAGGCTTCCAAATTAATCCACCTGGGGGAGGTCTTATGATTCATGGTTTACATCCTGTCCCTGAGTAAACAGTTTTATCGTGAGTTCCTCAAATCTTATCATGAATTCCTTAAACTGTTGACATACTGATTAATATGTAGCCTACTGACACTGGAAAAACACTGATTTGTTTGTGAATCATGAGGTTTTACTGATTGTTTTGCACATAGAGCATTTTAGCTTGTATTTTGTAATCTGTAGCCAATGATTATAACCTCTGTATTGTACCCTCCAATGAAAATCACAACTCGGGTCTGAGGAGTTGGCCTCCCTTCTGAACTTCCCCATAAAAGCCTTCCAACCTGTAGCAGATTCTGGAATATGCCCAACTTTGTGTTGTGTCTTCCCAGGTAGATCCTCACATTTGGCTTCCAATAAACCTTTATCAAATTATTTCTGCCTCAACAGCCTTAATTTTGGTTGACACTATCCTGAAGTCATAAAGATATTCTATAGTTTCTAAATGTTTTATAGTTTTGCCTTTTGTGTTTATATATTTCAACCATCTAGAATTTATTTTTAATGTATTCTCTGAAGTACAGAACCAAGTTTATTTTTTTCCGTATGAATACACAAGTGTTCAAATGAAAAGACTACACTTTCCCTCTGCTCTGCCATGTTGCCTCTTTCAAATATCAAGCATATGTGTATAAATCTGTTTCTGGTCTATTTTCCTGTCCTTGCCAATACCACACTCACTGAATTATTTTAGCTTTTTAATAAGTCTTCATATTTAGGTTTAGAAGAAATCTATACAATTATTTCCTCAAAAGTATAAAAATGACTTCAAATTTGTTAGCACCAAATCAAGTATATTGAATTATTGAATTGATCATTTTTAACCTTCTCTATCACTTTGGTCTTATTCCATCTGATACTTGCTATTATCTGGACCCTAGTATAGGCTTTTCATATTACAATAAAAGAAGTGTGCACCATGGAATACGATGCAGCCATAAAAAGGAATGAGATCATGTCCCTTTCAGGAACATGGATGGAGCTGGAGGTCATCATCCTTAGCAAGCTAACACAAGAACAGAAAACCAAATGCTGCATGTTTTCACTTACACGTGAGACCTAAACAATGAGAACATAGGGATACAAAGAAGGGAAGGACAGACACTGGGGCCTACTTGAGGGTGGAGGGTGTGAGAAGGGAGAAGATTAGAAAAATAACTATTGGTTATTAGGCTTAGTACCCAGGTGACAAAATAATCTGTAAAACAAACCCCTGTGACATGAGTTTAGCAATATAACAAGCCTGTGCATTTACCCCTGAACTTAAAAGTTAAAAAAAAAAATTGTGCAGGTATCCAGATTGAGGTCAAGCAGAGGTAAATTAGAAGAAGCAAACATTTAAATTAAACCAAAATTTGTCATTGCAAAAGAATATGGTTGTAAACAGTCTTCTGAATATGCAAATATATTTAATAACTATAAACTTTTAATATTAGAATGTTGTCATTCAAATGTTTGGTACCAAGGTTTCTGATAATCATTTTCCCACTGAATATTTACAATATTTCATGAGAGAATGTGGCATGTTTTTGTGGGCCTGTGGTGTCAGAATTCTTAAACAATAGAAATTTCCACTTAGGGAAAATTATATTTAAGTTACATTCATATTAAAGAGATAGAGGAAAATACAATAATTTAATCAAAGTTGACTTTTTAAAAGTATATCATTTAAAATAAGTGTGCTAATGTTGAATAAAACTATGTTAACACAAATTCAATTAAATCAATTTTCCAAGTTTTTGAATTTTAAAATGAAGATATCTTTTACTTCTACTTCTTTTTTTACTTATATTATTGCTGTTTGTTGATATTTATAATTTTTCATTGTAAATTTAAAATGATCGTTAAGAATTCCAAGCTTTACCCTCATTTACCTGTCTCAAGGTTTAAATTTATATTCATTAAGGTATTTATGACATTCAGGCATGAATATTACGATCTCTTTTTCTTGTACCAATACAGAAGACAAAATAGAGCAAATAAACGTAAATGGAACTAAAAGATATTTGTATTTAGGAGTCTTTGTCCATATTTAAAAACTATAATGTTATTGTAGATTGTAAGGTTTTTGTTTGTTTGTTTTGTTTTGTTTTGTTTTTTGAGATGGAGTCTCGCTCTGTCTCCAGACTGGAGTGCAGTGGCACAATCTTGGCTCAATGCAACCTCTGGCTCCTGGGTTCAAGTGATTCTCCTGCCTCAGCCTCCCAAGTAGTTGGGACTACAGGTGCCCACCACCACTCCCGGCTAATTTTTTGTATTTTTAGTAGAGATGGGGTTTCACCATGTTGGCCAGGATGGTCTTAATCTCTTGACCTTGTGATCCACCCCCCTTGGCTTCCCAAAGTGCTGGGATTACAGGTGTGAGCCACCATGACCGGCCTGTAGATTGTAAGTTTCTATAAGGAGGTAATAGTAATAGTTAAATTCATTATTGTCCCAATGAAGGTAATTAACAAATAAAAACTTTCAGATGGTGATGAAGACAATATGCTTTTTAATTTGGAATTTTCGTCAGAAAAGTGGCCCTTCCAGAGGGGTAGACGAATGTATGACCATTTAGCCCTATGGTTGTTTAATAAAACAAATTTCAAGATGGCATAATCTGAGATTTAAAGTAGGCCCAGAGCCTCAACATTAAATTTTTTTCTTGAAAAATTTCATATTCTTAATTCTGAAAGATTGCTTTTGATGAAGTTGCTTACTTTGGTACCATAAAGAAAGAGAGAAAAATAAGAGACTCATATTAGCTGAAATACTTAGATTATTTGGAAGTAACCCAATTTGCTTTCCTTTAGTTGCTTGCGGCCAGCCCCCTGTTGTAGAAAATGCCAAGACCTTTGGAAAGATGAAACCTCGTTATGAAATCAACTCCCTGATTAGATACCACTGCAAAGATGGTTTCATTCAACGTCACCTTCCAACCATCCGGTGCCTAGGAAATGGAAGATGGGCTATACCTAAAATTACCTGCATGAACCGTAAGTGGTCCTTTAGAAAGAATGGACTACCGTGCTATAACAACTACTAGACACCTTCATTTTACGGCTGTGGTATCGGCAGTTTAGGGTATGGAGCAAGTAATATTGTTGTGTTTTCTTTTTTTCTTTCTTTCCTTCCATGTAGCATCTGCATACCAAAGGACTTATTCTATGAAATACTTTAAAAATTCCTCATCAGCAAAGGACAATTCAATAAATACATCCAAACATGATCATCGTTGGAGCCGGAGGTGGCAGGAGACGAGGCGCTGATCCCTAAAATGGCGAACATGTGTTTTCATCATTTCAGCCAAAGTCCTAACTTCCTGTGCCTTTCCTATCACCTCGAGAAGTAATTACCAGTTGGTTTGGATTTTTGGACCACGTTCAGTCATTTTGGGTTGCCGTGCTCCCAAAACATTTTAAATGAAAGTATTGGCATTCAAAAAGACAGCAGACAAAATGAAAGAAAATGAGAGCAGAAAGTAAGCATTTCCAGCCTATCTAATTTCTTTAGTTTTCTATTTGCCTCCAGTGCAGTCCATTTCTTAATGTAAACCAGCCTACTGTACTATTTAAAATGTTCAATTTCAGCACCGATGGCCATGTAAATAAGATGATTTAATGTTGATTTTAATCCTGTATATAAAATAAAAAGTCACAATGAGTTTGGGCATATTTAATAATGATTATGGAGCCTTAGCGGTCTTTAATCATTGGTTCGGCTGCTTTTATGTAGTTTAGGCTGGAAATGGTTTCACTTGCTCTTTGACTGTCAGCAAGACTGAAGATGGCTTTTCCTGGACAGCTAGAAAACACAAAATCTTGTAGGTCATTGCACCATCTCAGCCATAGGTGCAGTTTGCTTCTACATGATGCTAAAGGCTGCAAATGGGATCCTGATGGAACTAGGGACTCCAATGTGGAACTCTTCTTTGCTGCATTCCTTTTTCTTCACTTAAAAGAAAGGCCTGAATGGAGGACTTTTCTGTAACCAGGAGCATTTTTTAGGGGTCAAAGTGCTAATAATTAACTCAACCAGGTCTACTTTTTAATGGCTTTCATAACACTAACTCGTAAGGTTACCGATCAACGCATTTCATATGGATATAGACCTAGGGCTCTGGAGGGTGGGGGATTGTTAAAACAACACACATGCAAAAAAAAAAAAAAAAAAAAAAGAAATTTTGTATATATAACCATTTTAATCTTTTATAAAGTTTTGAATGTTCATGTATGAATGCTGCAGCTGTGAAGCATACATAAATAAATGAAGTAAGCCATACTGATTTAATTTATTGGATGTTATTTTCCCTAAGACCTGAAAATGAACATAGTATGCTAGTTATTTTTCAGTGTTAGCCTTTTACTTTCCTCACACAATTTGGAATCATATAATATAGGTACTTTGTCCCTGATTAAATAATGTGATGGATAGAATGCATCAAGTGTTTATTATGAAAAGAGTGGAAAAGTATATAGCTTTTAGCAAATGGTGTTTGCCCATTCTAAGAAAGGAGCGAATACATAGAAATAGTGTGGGCATTTCTTCCTGTTAGGTGGAGTGTATGTGTTGACATTTCTCCCCATCTCTTCCCATTCTGTTTTCTCCCCATTATTTGAATAAAGTGACTGCTGAAGATGACTTTGAATCCTTATCCACTTAATTTAATGTTTAAAGAAAAACCTGTAATGGAAATTAAGACTCTTTCCCTAATTTCAGTTTAGAGCAACTTGAAGAAGAGTAGACAAAAAATAAAATGCACATAGAAAAAGAGAAAAAGGGCACCCAGAGATTGGCCCAATATTGATTCTTTTTTATAAAACCTCTTTGGCTTAGAAGGAATGACTCTAGCTACAATAATACACAGTATGTTTAAGCAGGTTCCCTTGGTTGTTGCATTAAATGTAATCCACCTTTAGGTATTTTAGAGCACAGAACAACACTGTGTTGATCTATTAGGTTTCTATTTTTCTTTTCTCATTACAATGCACATAATACTTTCCTGTATTTATATCATAACGTGTATAGTGTAAAATGTGAATGACTTTTTTTTTGTGAATGAAAATCTAAAATCTTTGTAACTTTTTATATCTGCTTTTGTTTCACCAAAGAAACCTAAAATCCTTCTTTTACTACACTGTGACTGGTCTGGTTATTTACAACTTTAAATCTTAATGTGCACCAACATTTTTACATTCTGGTTCCATCATGGAGAGCAAGCTTCTAGCCTGGATGAAATGATTCTGTGGCAAGCAAAGAAATGATTATATATATACCCGCAAAAGTTGCGATAATAATTCTGATAATGTTTTTATCTGAATACTATGTATTAATTTCAAATATGAAAAATATGCAATGGAAAAAGTGATAGCTCAGATCACAGAAATCTTCCTAGGAACCAAGGCAAGTGTTTCACATGTAATATATCACAACAAGCTTATGAAACAGGGGTCATCATTACTGATTGATGAGGGATCGGGCATAGAGGGCTCATTATTTGTCCAAAGTCATGCAGTTAGTGTGTAGCAGAAGCAGGAAATCCCTACAGCCTACACAGCATTTCCAAGAAAAATATAAAATATTATATCCCTGATTGTTACACATTTAAGAGGTTAATTTACTGGTGAGGAAATCATATGGAAATAATTATCAGAAACTGTCAAAAATATAAAGTTATCATCCATTCAGATATCCATCCATTCCTTCAGTTTTCATTCATTCATTACTTAAGTATTTAATGTGTGCCAGGCACTGTAATAGGCTCTGAAGATTCACCAGTGAATGAGGTAGACAGGATTTTGCCTACATAAAGTTTTTATACTGGCTGCATCCCATTGAAATTATCATAGAACCATTCTATTCAATATCTTTATTGATAATCTGCAAGAACCAATCAATACATTTTATGCTCTGAAGTTATAGCAAAGATATAAAGGTCAAAGGTGAGCTGAAAATTATTTTAAGGTTCTTTCTAGAAATGTCAAAAATATACAGGGAGTTTGGCATGAATAAGTGTGGAAGAGAAGAGATTATTTTCCTTTCTGAGCTTGTCCTTTTAGTGTGCACTCTGTCATATCTTTTACATAGAATTTAAATATGATCCAAGGGAATATGTAAGAATTTATATTAATTGTGCATATATACCCTTCTTAGATTATTGCTGGATCTAGGTACAAATAACAGAATCTCTGGGATGTTTAGAATACTGGGACAGAGTGAGACATTAAAAAAGAGTTACACTAGTCAAAGTCAGCAAGAAGTAGTTCTTTGTTCATTTTTAAAGGTTAAGTGTCATATCAGAGGGAAGAATGTGCCCCTGTGTTGGAGGCTATTTAAGAAGAGGTGGTCTTCCAGGGTAGCTGTATTACTGAAGAGGTAAGAGAGACTGTATAAGGAGGGATGCATCATTTTAATGTGATAGTAAGTAGACCTTTGCTGATCTTAAGTAAATTTTCAATGTAGTACCAAGAGTAGGAGCTGAATTAGCCTTAAGCTATTTGCCCGGAAATCATATATCATGTACAATAAACTCATGGAGTTTGCAAATAAAGAGAAAAAAAATAAAGTAGTTGTAAAAAGGTTCAGGGTTAATTTTGTGCATGACTTGTTCATGACTATTTCCTATGAAAAGAATCTGTGAGAGAAAATATATTCTAGATAAGGGCAAAAGATGTTATTATCAAGTGGCTAAAGACTCAGTGATGAATAAAACATTTGTAAAGTGTTTTCCTTTATGTTTCCTAATATTAGAAATGCAGTGAAATTGTTTCTGGAAAAAAAAAAAAGGTCAGCAATGTATCTTAGCACTGATATTGGTGCATCTTTCTTTTTACTGTATTGCAACTTGCATTTGCTCTAAACAAATCAGAATTCACCCAAATGATTCTTTTCTGAAACAAGTCTAAACAGAACATTTATAAAGGTCCTTGAGTGAGTCATTCAAGATTGTATAATCTTTTCCCATTATTACTCATTTCTGTATGTTTAGATCCCAGCTGGACAAGAAAGAGCAAATGCCAAAATAGAACAAGAATGGTTTTGTTGAGGTGTTTACAGAATAAGCAAAGCCTGGGTTTTAATTGGAATTTAATTCAGAGTTCTGTCTGAGTCTATCAAATGATCCCTGTTGAAGATTAAAAGTTTACTGCCTTAGGCAGTAAGTCTTAAATTATTTTTGATAGTATTTATTCTAAAATTTTAAAAACTGTGTACCTCTCACAGTTTAAGTTGTCAACAAAAATTTTTTTTTCATCGTAAAGTTAAACAACGATAGAGGATGTAATTTTTGACCTATTTTAAATATTGCCATTCTAAAGCTATAACATCACTTTCAGATATATTCAGTGGAATCTAAATAATCTAAATATCATAGTAATTTGACCCCCTACATCATTCTTTTAAAAATAGTCTTTATTAACAGTCAAAAATTTTTTATTTTTACTTTCTTAGGATTAATTTTAAAATTTAAGTTCCTCTTATAGAATGTTATCAAAAATTATATATTTATATGCTTAGAAGTCTTCTATTAAGCCATCAAACTTAAGTACATCAAAATTTGTAATTTAAAGTTTAAATTTTTTTTCCTTGTGAACATAATCCTATAAAAGTTAAAATTTTCCTGGACTGAGTTATTTTTGTAGCTTACTAATATACAATTGATCAAAACAATATAAAGCTATTATAACGTTTGAAATATTACACAAATTGTAAAATTTTGTTGGAAATATATCTTAATGAGATAATTAGGGCTGTTTTTCCCAGTTTGCATTTCCATAGGGAAATATTCCTTAAAATTAGAATGTGGCATAGCTTAGCACATTTCACTCTCATTTTGTTTGATAGATTTAAATACCGAGAAAATCTGTTTACATAAGTAGATGAAAATGATAGTTTTATTGTGCACTGCTACTCATTTTTTAAAGCAATTTCTGAGTTATATGCCAAAAATCACAGTGATCTCTCAAAAGTTATTTTCAAATTACCTCTCAGCTGACATGTCAAGTCCTCCTTAATTTTTTTTTTTTGTTTTGTTTAATAAACACTTGGTTTGAAAAAGGATTTGTCACACTGGCTTCAGAATTATTCAGTGTGAGTTGTCTTTTATTTGTTCTAATTCTTGCATTCCATGGCAATGTATCCTAAGACTCAGAATGGATAAGAGGTATGTTTCATGTAGTGGTTTATTTATTTATTTATTTTTTATAAAGTAGTAAAGGAACAATTGTCTAAAGTATTGGTCCTCAAAGTTTGTTCCCTGGAACAACAGCATTAGTTTCACGCAGGAACTTGTGAAAAATGCAAATCCTCAGACCTTGCCCTATTGAGTGAGAGATTATGGGAGTGGGGACAGCAGTATGGGTTTTTGCAGACACTCCAGTGATTCTCATGCATTCTAAAGTGTATGAGAACTGGCATAAAGGGGGATGCAAAAGCAGAAGCAGGAGCCTCCACCACAGACACCTCCCTAGGCAAATGAGTTTTAGAAAAGCATCCAGGTGGTAATCAAAGTTCTGGAAATGACTTCACTTTTGTATATCCCTTGGAAAGTCTTAGGGCACTCACACAGTAGGAGTACTACCCTGGGAGTATACTAAGTTTTCCCCTGGTTTGGAGAAAGCTGCTTTAAGATTCAGAGTCCTTCAAGTGCTTTCTGATTTTTAGTACGTCATCTGTCCATATTTATGACCTATGTGTTCTACTAGTCTGGTGGTGATTACTTCCCAACCTTTTAATGGGCCTCTGGTTTTAAAGAAAAATGTGAGAAAGGTTTTCTTTACAGGAAAAACTGAATAAAGCAGCATGATTAAAAATACTAATTTCTTAAAGACCTGATACAAAGTTTTAAATGTAGGAATTAAGAGAAATTTAAAAACAGAAATAGAAGCAAAGAAGATATATTGTAATTTCTCTTCAAGAGCCAACCAGGAAAAGGAACCTCAAATTCAATGATGAGCCTTAAAAGAGGCGTAGGTGGGAGAATCCTTTGGAGTGCACTGATCTCTACATTGCTTCAGTTCCCAGATCACCTCATCCTCTCCTATATTCATAAGCCAGATTAAACCCATTTTTCATATAATAATACATATTGAGCACTTACCAGGTTCCAGGCAGTATGTTAGGTGCTGGGGATACTGTCATAAACAAGATTAGCTGAGTTTCTGTTTTTAGGGAGCTTACAGTCTGATGAGAAAGATTAGTAATGGCATTAAAGTAGGAAGAGTCTGATTTCTCAAAATGCGAAAGCCTCTCTTCTTGACCATCTTTTTTTTTCCACTCTCCATCTTTGCCTGATTCCATTCGTAACTGTAGCTTAAATCCCTACATGATTACTTCCGTGTCCAGTTGGTTGGATTCTATAGGCACAGGAAGATCTTTATCTTTCAAGTTGAACTATTATCTCTCTGTCTCCCCCAACCATTTTTTATAACTAGTAGTCATTCTGACTCCTAATTTAATGCCCATGTTTAATCAATTGCCAAATTCTGTAATTCTACCTCCAAAGCCTTCTTATATCCATTCTCTTCTCTCTATCCCAACTGTCCTCAATATCTCACATAGCCTTACTATCTCTAGACACACTGCTTTCCAAATTACCTTTCAAACTACTGCAGAGTATTCTTTTTTTTTTTTTTTTTTTTTTTTGAGACGGAGTCTCGCTCTGTCGCCCAGGCTGGAGTGCAGTGGCCGGATCTCAGCTCACTGCAAGCTCCGCCTCCCGGGTTTACGCCATTCTCCTGCCTCAGCCTCCCGAGTAGCTGGGACTACAGGCGCCTGCCATCAGAGCTTGGCATTCCCCAGCACAGAATTCTTCAGAACTTAATGCCTACAAAATAGAATCTAATTTCATATGCATAGACTTTGCCTACTTGTCCAATCTAATATTCTGCAAAATGCTGTGAACAAAACCCCATACTATTTGATTTCATGTCTTGATTTAGAAATCGTAAGTGGAAAAACTATCGAATCTAAGTTCTAATGTTTTTATTTAATTGATCACTTTGGTTTCCTGTTCAGTCTCTGATCAAATGTCAGACTCTTCTTGTAGCAATTGTATGGGAGGCAGAAATGGAAGACTGAAACTGCCATTTGACTCAGTAGGACATAGGTGTGTCTTTCCAGGTAAACTCTGCACTCTTCTCGTGCTCTGTGCTCTGAGATACTGACAGTATAGACTGCTCCTATTGGGTTCAGCCATGGAGAGCATTGCAGAAAATCAGTACCAGAGAGGATAACTTTATATCAGTGTGTAGCCCCTTGGCTCCTCCCAGTCCTGTGGGATTGCCATGGGCTGGTGGTACTCTATAATAAAGTTATTAGATCCTCCTGGGCAGCAGTCTCCACAGAGTCCTCTTTGCCTCCTGGTTCCAGAGCTGCTCATAAGACCTTTCAGGACTGGCCTAGTAGGAGCTCTCCACTGTTTTTGGCCCCACGGATACTGTATTATGAAGTGTGATTTCCTTAAGCTTCTCACTTTTGTAAATAATCCCTTTATTAAACACTCTAATTTTATTCGTGTCATGTATTTCCTGTTGGATTCCTGGCTGACAGTGTTATTTGATGCATTTCTTCAGGGGAAATGATGGAAGTAACCCCATTCATTTCGTTCATAGGATAGGCATACTGCATTGCACACTGGTTCCCTTGGGTTACTTCTAAGGCGTCTTATTGTGTACTTATATGAGGTTATAGCTTTAATTCCTTTCTGGTAACCATTATACACAAAGCATGTGATTGTTGTAACTGCCAGCCATTTTTCTGCCTCAGCTATGCATAAACATGGCCACACTGCAGACTTCTTGGTCTGAACGTTGTGTTTTCTGGCTTAAATTTCCAAAATAAAATGTATTACTCCTCAACTTGAGTTCACAATCAAGGTCAGTTTTCAATGCTTGTTTTATAATTAGGAGGAAAAAAAAGAGGAGTGAAGTAGTATAGGTGCATAACAAGTTTCTCTGAGACTAAATTCCAGTATTTTTGGAACTTTATGCTTTATGGTTACCCACAGAGAAAGTAGGATGAGAAGGAAGGAAGACATTGCTATTTTAAACCTGACAACAGATATTGTTTCTTTGGATAGAAGTATGCCTTTATCCTTCAGAAATGAATTTTTCCCTCTAGTTTTGGAGAAGTCATCACAGGGGAGGTCTTCAAGTTACACAAATTTAAGACCAAGTTCATACTTTGGGATGAATTGGTAAAGGAGAAACTGAGCTGCTCTGCATTAAAAAGTAGATGTTGTTCTCTTCTCGTACAAAATGTTGTATCTTTTAGATGAAACTTTAATACATATTCTGTTCGTTTTTTCTGGGGTCTTGATGCCAGGGTATGATAAATTCTTGGCCAAGGCTTTCTGTGTTGAAGAGGAAAGCTGAGTCCAGCAACATGGTGGCAGATGTGCTGACATCAAGAGAAACCTCTCCTAGAGATCTGTGCAGAGGCCTATACACTCTGGAAGTAGTCTACTAAAGTACACTGTTTTAAGTGTGGCTTGGTTGTGTTAGAATTCTTTACGTTTCCTTAAATTCTCAGGATAATTTAGTTAAGTCTTGACTATGCTTTTCAGAACTAAGACATGGACCATGGCTTCATTTGGGTAGGGTTGAGCAATAATAGATCAGCAGCGGTCTTGGTAAGCCTCATAAAGATGGTTGGGAATCACATGCGTGGTATGCGAAGGCTTGCTGGGGTCAGAGTGATGTGCAGGGCAATTTATGGAATAGGGCAGCGTTCCTTAACAAAATGTGCCAAGAATATTTTGTGAGAGGGGCCTCATATGATTTTTAAATTTTTGGCAGGTAACGTGTGTTTTTGAGAATGCTGTTTTAGCGATAAAGGGAAATGCAACTTCTTAAAACTAAATTTCTTATAAGTAGTATCTTCATTGCTTAATATGTGGCAATATTTTGACTTTTAACTTTGAGTATCTTCTCCTTAAACATGAGGTAAATTAATAGATAATTTCATTTTGGATAAGGATATGTCATTCAAAAAAGTGATTAGGAAAATTGTTAATGAACATAATAAGCAAAGAAAATAAAAGTAACCCAGCAAAAGAAGTAGAAGAAAATTAGTTCCAATGGTGGGAGAAAAAATAAAATAGAAAATTAGTAAAGTAATTCCAGACGAATGAGAGTAAAACAACAATATCATTGTTTTGGAAAAAGATTGAGGAAAGAAAGAAGACTTTCAGGGATTTTAGAGGCTCTAATAATCTAGGTTGAGCCAAAACATACCATTAAAAAGCAGGCTTTGGGATTCAGTGATGCTCTGATTATGAAAGGAGGAAAGATGAAAATGGTAAGTGCAACATTTAGCATACAGAGTTGAGGAAAATAGAAATACTATAAAGCATTCATGTCAACACAGTAGACAGTTTACATGGAACACCAAGAAATATTGGAAGCTCGCTACCAAAAGGACTAATGTTAGTGAAGGGCTTGGGAATTTCGGATTTTATAAGAATGAAACAAATTTAGAATTATTTTTTATTTAAATGAAGGTTTGAAAATACAAAAATAATAGCCCTGCTTATCCACAAAGGAGGAAGTTCAGGATAGAGATTAGACCAAAGGACGAGAGATGCTGAAACAACTGAGAATGAATGGGCCACTGTGCTAAAGCTGGAAAATATGCAGCTAGGCTGAAAATAGCATGGGCAATTAGTACTTATTGAATATTGCCTAAATCATAACTCTCCATTGCACACCATGAAAACATTCCAGATATGTGCTAAATTATGTCCTTGCTCTTTTGTTGTTGTTATTGTTAATTTATTAGCTAAGTAACACCTGTTCATTGTAAACTTGTGGGAAAATACAGAAAAGCACAAATAGGAAAGTAAATGCTCAAGAGACTGTTTCCTTCAGATCACTACTTTTAACCCACATGGATCCAAAGAGTGCTCAATAACTGTATGTAGAGGGAACTATTTATTGGGTGCCAGTCACTCTCCTAAGTGTATTGCCATCTGTTTCTTTTCACAAGAAAGTAAACTCCGTGAGCACAAGGCCTCCTCTGTCTTGTTCATCACCATGTTCCTAACACCTGCAATAGGGCCTGGCATGCAGCAGGCACTCAATAAATATTTATTAAATGAAGGACTAAATCACCTCTTCCAGTGTTCCTATCGATTTTATTGTCATGCCTATTTGCTGATGAGGAAACAGAGGTACAGAGAGATTATGCTGACTTCCCAAAGCTGCTTAGTGATGGGAGGTAGAGCTAGGATGTACACCTAGAAAGTTTGACTCTGGAGCTCATTAACGCATTTGGTTATTACTCCGTAGGTAGTGGGGAGTCGGTAGAAAATAAGGTCAACGTGATGGTATTAATAACATCACACTGGGCTGGGCGCGGTGGCTCACGCCTGTAATCCCAGCACTTTGGGAGATGGGCAGATGACGAGGTCAGGAGATCACGACCATCCTGGCTAACACGGTGAAACCCTGTCTCTACTAAAAATACAAAAAAAAATAGCGGCCGGGCGCGGTGGCTCACGCCTGTAATCCCAGCACTTTGAGAGGCCGAGGCGGGCGGATCACAAGGTCAGGAGTTCGAGACCACGGTGAAACCCCGTCTCTACTAAAAATACAAAAAAATTAGCCGGGCGCAGTGGCGGGCGCCTGTAGTCCCAGCTACTTGGGAGGCTGAGGCAGGAGAATGGCAGGAACCCGGGAGGCGGAGCTTGCAGTGAGCCGAGATCCCGCCACTGCACTCCAGCCAGGGGAACAGAGCGAGACTCCGTCTCAAAAAAAAAAAAAGAAAGTATAGTGCACTTGAGGATGTTTATTTTAAAAGAGAAAGAGATTGATACAATTACATCACCAATTCAATATTTATTGAGCAGTAGTNAAAAAAAAAAAAAAAAAAAAAAAAAAATTAGCTTGGTGTGGTGTTATGCACCTGTAATCCCAGCTGCTCCGGAGGCTGAGGCAGGAGAATCACTTGAACCTGCGAGGCGGAGGTTGCAGCAAGCCGAGATGGCGCCACTGCACTCCAGCCTGGTGATGAAGCGAGACTCTGTCACAAAAAAATAAAAAATAAAAATAAAAAATAACATCGCACTGAAACTAAAACAGAAACCCCTTACCTCCATAAGACAGGTATTGTCAATAACCTATTACATTATTCATTGAGCAGTTCTGTCAACCAGCAGCATCAGAAGCTGAGGACAGAAAAAGAAAACTGTAAAGCCATTTGTCTCTCACTACTCTGCTCCAGAAATACGCCATCCATGGTTGTCTGGCACCTAAATTAGTGGCTGAATGATTTAGCAAATATGAATCACAGAGCCTGTTGGGATTTCTAGAAGTTCACATAAATGAATGTTTAGAAAAAATATAGGTACAATTTGTGTCTATTTAAGACTGCAGAGTCAGAGTGAATGTCAGAGTCATTTCATTCTGGATTTCAGCACATTGTGACTTTTGTTGTTGCCTATTTTACCAAAATAAATATTTGCCACTTATTTTGGGATGCTAGGAACATGCCAGGACATCAGTGGAAATGTCTAGAACAGAATCGGAAGTTGTTTTCCAGCAAGCTGTGGACAAATCTCCATGCAGCCATTTTGCATGATCCTGGAGATCAAGAAATGCTTGCATGAATTTTCAAATACAGTTTACATTTTAGCATTCACAGGAGTCACTGATATGCCTATGGCATACCCTAGTTCACATAAGCATACAAGTCTGTGAATTTCTGAAGTGAATGGAGATTAAATAAAACAATCCAACTTTTACTTTCAAAGAAAATGTAGCAGAAAAAAATGACAACGTGTTCTAAGTTTTGATAAACCTTAGGAATGTACTTCAAATTAGTCTACAAATGTAAGAGCACAAATTCATTCCTTTGTTCATTTAGTTTTTCATTCATTCACAATGCTTTTTAAGCACAAACTACATTTCAGATATTATTTTATTTCTGAGATTCATTTCAGACTTTGTTACATTGTTACTACAATAGGACAAGACTCTTCTGGGTTTTAGTAATTGCTCCTCAAACATGAAACATTCAACCCTCCAGAAATGACCTGACAACATCCAACACTTATACTGGCACACTGAAAAGATATGTTATCTGTATCAGGATTAAATACATCACAAGGTAAAGCAAGCTTTGTTGGAAACTAGAAATAGCCTGTGAGTTCAAGTTGGAAATAAATGTTTGGAGGCAGGAAGGAAGATTGGTATTCAAGCAACAAGTAGTTGTAATAATAAGTTCGTAATAATTCTGTGCCAAATAGGGACTCTCTATTTGAAACGATTGCCTCAAATATTTCATTCAATGTCATGTCTTATGCCTTCTTGTAAGTTGATTTAAGACGTACTGAGACAATGTCAAAAAACACAATGTTCTAGCTGAACTTTCTTTTCTTGTGTCTTTCAGTTCCTTGTTTAGGAGTTGGGAACTGGTTACTTACACTCAAAATAGACAGGAAAGCCCCCTTGAGTATCCCAAATGCCACTGAAAGATCCCGAGTTGACCTGTGGACTGGGGCAAGGCAGGATTGTCAGACCACAGTCAACAAAGGCAGAGCAAGTGTGGTAGAAAGCAGATGGGCCAGAAATCAGAAAATGTAGGATCAGGCCGGCGCAGTGGCTCACACCTGTAATCCCAGCACTTTGGGAGGCTGAGGCAGGTGGATCACTTGAGGTCAGGAGTTCAAGGTCAGCCTGACCAATGTGATGAAACCCCGTCTCTACTAAAAATACAAAAATTAGCCGGGCATGGTGGCAGGCACCTGTAATCCCAGCTACTCGGGAGGCTGAGGCAGGAGAATTGCTTGAACCCAGGAGGTGGAGGTTGCAGTGAGCAGAGATTGCAGCACTGCACTCCACCGTGGGCGACAGAATGAGTCCCTGTCTCAAAAAAGAAAATGTAGGATCATACCCCAGTGTCTATCCAGTAACTGAGGGACTTTTGACACCCAGCCCCTGAGATTTAGTTTCCTCAGATAATGTGGCTGGCTCCCAGTTGGACCTAAGCTGGTGGTTAGGATTTGGTACTGTCTGACAAACTGTGAAGAGGTCATTCTTAGGTATCATTTTTATGAACACATGTTTTAGGGGGTTTTGGTTTAGCTGAAAACTAAAGGAAAAGATTTTTCCTTCTTGTTTCCTTGGTGGAAAAGTGAGAGGACAGAGGTCTATCCTATGTATATCTACCACTTAAGGCAGAAGAAGAAGGAACTACTTTTATTAGAGATTGAAACCAAGACATATGCAGCGCTGTGCTTCACAACATGAGGGGCAGAATGTGATCTACAGTCATAGGGCAAGAGGCAAGGGAAATTGTGTGGCTCTGGTACATGAGGGCTTCAGAGAACATGCCAGGGCATCAGTGGGAATGTCTAGACACCCAGACAGAACCAGAGGCTGCTTTGGGAGCTGGAGATGCTGTTAGGGCCTCTGCATAGATGGAATCAAGAGTCAGAGGATTAGTTATTTAAGTCATTATGATCCCTTCAAGGCTGTTCTAGTGAAAACGGGGTAAATGAGGCTAAAAGTGTTTCAGACATTTTCGTTTAGTAGTAGTAGAGCCCTTTCTACTCACAATGAAAGCGTATTCTGAACACAGATACATAATACAGATAGAAGTAGAGCTCTCTGTGTTGAAATGGTAAGAACCTGGAGCTATCGACTTCGCTCAACCAGCATCTCTGTTTCTGACAGCTCCCTAAGTGCTTCCAATTTGCAGCCAAGGTGGAGGACCACTGCCTTAGAGAAATGCTTCTCAAACATTAATGTACTTACTAGTCACCTGGGGATCTTGTTAAAATGCAGGTTTCTATTCAGGAGGTCTGGGATGGGTTCTGAGACTGCAAGTCTAACAAGCTCCCAGGTGATTCTGATGTTGCTGGTAGGTAAAACACACTTCGACTAACAAGGTCTTGGAGCACTGGTTCTCTCACGTTCGTGGGCATAAAAATCTCATAGGGTGCTTATTAAAACAAAGATTATTGTGCTTGGCTCTCAGAATGTTGGATTCAGTAGGTCTATGGTAGGGCCTGGTAATTTGCATTTCTAATGTGTTCACAGGTGATCTAGCTCTGGGCATGATCACATAGGGCAATATTTCCAAAACCTGGCAGAACTTGGCAACCCCATAATGTATACTCATGCTTGGCACCGCCACCCCTCCCCACTTCCCTTGGCCCTCCATCCCTGCCTCTTGCAGAATCTGCTTTAAAGGCTCCTTGGTGATTCCAATCAAACCATTGACATAAGGCCTTGTAGGTCACATGAGGACTTGAGATTCCATTCTGAATACATACTATATATTCATTGTCTCTGCTTTTCAAAATAATTCTTGACTGGATTAAAGATATTTTAAAACAGATCACTGATGAAATCCTAACACCCGAACTATACATTTTCATCTGGTTCCCTATGAATTATGTCATCTGAATATTATCTGATGAATGTTATTTCAGCAGATTATTTCATCTGAATAATCCCCATGAGGTAGATACTGCCTCCATTATCTCTTTTATTACAAGTGAGGGAGACTCAGAAATGTTGTTAGCCAGACGGTTCTTTAATTCCTGTAGAGAAATAGATTAAGAGGTTCAAAATTGGTTAATTTTGGAATCTACTCATGCCAAACTAGCTATATTGTTTTCCTCCCACTTTCTATTAACTTGGGTCTGTTCCATTATGGGTTATGTGGCAGAAGCTAATTACTGGGAGCCTGTAATTTGAAGTGACAGGTAATTGAAACTTCAGTCTCTATGAATATCTGTGTAATGCATAATACATTATTAAGAACTAATTATTTAAAACACAAATGAAGCTGATTGAAGTCAGCTGCAGGAATTGGTGGTTAATATTAAAATTGAGCTACAGATAATTAACTTGGGTCCAAAAAAGCTCATTTCAAGCTAGCTAGCAAAAATTATTTTTTGTCATTTGTTATTAATTATGACATGCTAATAAGCCTAATTTTATTTGGTCCATGTACATTTGCCTCATGTACTCAGGATAAAAAGCAGAATAGAAGTTCTAAATCCAAGAAAGGAAGAAAATAACCTATCCCACACTTGTATTAATATTTAACTTTTTGTTGAATTAATACTCTGAGGTTGCCAACACAAACCTCAGTGGAAATGGTGATTCTTTTAAAAGAATATTAAATTGGATTTTAGTTTCAAATGGGATGTTATTATTTTATAAAATTTTATCACCCCAATTTTTCTAAATGGAATATCTAATTAGAACAATAGGATGCATATCCCAATAGTTTATGTATATACAGTGTAAAAATATATGCTATATAAATAATATATAACATATTATGATCTATCATAATATATTATATAACATATGATATATAATAATATATAACCTATTATATATGATATATATCACATATAATACATTATATATCATATTGAGATATAATATATTATATATTATGTATCATATTATGATAAAATATATTATATATTATATAATACATTGTATATTATATCATATATATAATATCATACCTAATTTCCTTCTTGGTTTTTGTTTCTGGAATTGTCCACCTGAGGCTTTGTATCCTGCAGCAGCATATGATGATGTATCTTGTATAAGCACAGGAAACAAGGGAAGATTTTTAAAGTATAGTTGAAGTAGTACCTATTGATAAACATATTTCTGTGGTTTGTGGAAGAGATCCCAGAAGTGTACATTTCTCCAGTACAAATACGCCATAGTGCTATGAAGATAGCAGCTCTAACTTCCTCTGCCACCTATCTGCAACTTTGGGCATTGGGAGCAAAATTAAAATCCTTGCCCATTAAAATCTTTGTGGGGCTTTAGAACTATAACCTCTAGTACTTAGTTTTCTTCAAGAGCAACAATCTCCAAGGCTAGCTACCTTGAGGATTTATAAGTTTAGTATAGATAGAAATGACAGATTTTCCTGCCCCCAGGTCTTCTTGTTGATTATTGAAAACATATAAATTATTTTCCTCATCAAATATTTAGGGGGAAAAAAAAACTGATAAAGATAAGATTTCTTAAAGGTCCCCTGGCCAAGGTGGACACTTTGGCAGTAATTTTTTTGGTAGCATTTGACTCAGTTGATCTTTCACTTAAACTCCTCCTGTAAACATTTTCTTCATTTGACTTCCAGGAATCAAATTCTCCTGGATTTTATTCTATTTCTTAGACATCTTCCTTGCTGGTTGCTCCACATGTTTTCTATTTATGTTTTCTCTCTTGTTGATATTATCCAGTCTTGTATTTGTAAATGACATAAATGTGTTTATGACTTGACCTAGACCTCTACATTGAGCTCCAAACATAGCCTACCCTACATCTCCACCTGGATGTTAATAGGGATCTCAACTTAACACACCCAAATACAAACTCCTGATCTCCCTCCTACTTGCTCTGTCCATCACCTTCCCTATTTCAGCACCACGACTGCTACCACCCTGGTCCAGGTCACCACTATCTCATGCTTGAGTTAAGCACTAATAGCCTACTAGACTGTTGGGTCCATTCTTTCTCCACTTTGGTTTAATTTTATCAGGGCAGCTAGAATGAGCCGATTCAAACCCAAATCGGACTATGTCACTTATTATTGAATGTCTCCAGTGGGTGCCCATCTATCTCAGAGTAAAAGACACAATTGACCCCATTCCTTCTGCTGCTGTTCTCCCTGCGCTCACTCTGCTAAGGCCTCACTGGTCGTCTTGCTGTTCCTGTGCATGCCAGGCCCACTCCCTTAGTGCTTTGTGCTGCTTTTTGGTCTGCCTGGATCAGTTGTCTTTCAGATACCTGCTTGGCTTTTTCTTTCACCTCCTACAGAACTTTGCTTTAAAAAAAAGTGCCACTTTCTCAGAATAAGACTTACTTTTTTTTTTTTTTTTTTTTTTTGAGACAGTCTCACTCTGTTAGCCAGGTTGGAGTACAGTGGCACGATTTCGGCTCATTGCAACCTCTGTCTTCCAGGTTCAAGTGATTCTCATACGTCAGCCTTCCATGTAGCTGGGATTACAGGCATGTGCCACTATGCCCAGCTATTTTTTATTTTTATTTTTAGTAGAGATGGGGTTTCACCATGTTGGCCACATTGGTCTCAAACTCCTGACCTAAGTTGATCTGCCTGCCTCAGCCTCCCAAAGTGCTGGGATTACAGGCATGAGCCACTATGCCCAGCCAGTAAAACCTTTCTTGAGTATCTATTTAAAATTCCAACCCCCTTGTTCAACATTCGTCTTCACTGACAACAAGAACAACTGGCCCCTTGTAGGCACCCAATATTTGTTGAATGAATGCATGATTATCTCCCTATACATAATTCTTCTGAACATTTGAGCAATGGGTGACCCATGTTTACAGAACTGTATCTTACCATACTCTTTCTCCATATTTCTCATTGCTTGTTTGTTCTAAAAGCTAGATTTCCATTTTCTATTTCTTTCATTCAATAAATAGTTATTGATTTATTTCCATGTGCTGGACCTGTGCTAGGTGCTGAATAATACAGTAATGAAACAAACATTGTCCCTATTATCAGAGAAAGACATCGAATAAATAACACAAAGACATGTAATATTATAAATTGTTGTAAGATGTTGTGAAGGAAGAAACAATGTACTGTGAGGAACAGTAACAGTGGAGGGAGGGTATTTACTTTGGTGGGATGGGAAGGCCACCCTAAGGAGGTGATATTGAAGCTGAAGTGAGTTGTGAAGAACCACAAGAAACCAATAAAACAAAATATGAAGACTGGGTTGGGTGGGGGAAGTACACATTTCAGGGAAAGAAAACAATCCTATAGGAAAGCTCTGAGAAAACAAAAAACATGGCATATTTGAAAAATCAAAAGGAAGCCAATGTAATTAAGGTGGGGGATTGGCAGTTCCTGTAAGTTCCACAACATTGTATAATGATTAAGGGCTTTGATCCCTAGAGGCCGACTCCCTGGGTCAAATTCAGGATTCACCTCTTAATAGCCTGTCATATTTGACAAGTTATTTACTCCGTGCTTTAGTTTTCTCATCTGTAAAAGGAAGACATAGTGCTTATCCCATATGGTAATTGTGTTACTAAATTAGTGATTGGATGCTAAGTACTTAGGATATCTTCTGCAATGTAGTGTCTTAGTCTGTGTGAGCTGCTATAACATAATATCTTTAATTGGGTGGCTTATAAACAAAAGAAATGTATTTCTCACAGTTCTAGAGGCTGGAAAGGCCAAGGTCAAGGTGCAGGCAAGTTCAGTGTCTGGTGTGGACTTGTTTCCCAGTTGCCTTTTCCTGTGTCCTCACATGGTGGAAGAAGTCTCTTTTATAAGGGCACTAATCCTATTCATGGGAGCTCCAACCTCGTGACCTAATCACTTCCCAAAGGCCTTGCATTTGTCACAATCCTCCCTTTCTTTCCTACCCAATGAATAACAAGGGTGTTCCAGAGATTTCTGGTAAATAAGATTTTCACAAGTCAAGTCTTCTAATCGACTCATTAACCAAAATACTTCAACAAAGCTTTTAATTCAAGTTAGCACCTAAAAGCTAAACACTGACATCAGGCCACTAGAGTGAACCCAGTAAAGTGGAACATAACTTTCAATATTCTATTTGCATCTAAAACTCGTTTTGCTAAAATAAAAAAAAATTACTAGTTGATATCACCAATTTGCATTAGCACTGGTTGTTCAGTCTAAATTAGTTTTCTTTTTTGCTTCCAGGATACCATTATATTTTTCATGCCTTATTTCTATAAATATAATAAAAATATATTAAGAGTATCCATACACAACTTCTTGGCTGCAGACTAGGTCTGAATGCAGAATTGGCAACACATATTAGAACAATTACCAACAAAAAAGTCTTTTTCAAAGTTCTTTATGTGTTTCCCTTTCATGACACAAAGGACTAAGCAATGCATTATTTTCTATGCTATAATAAAATCATCCATTTTTAGCATTTTAACTGGTGGAGAAAATTATTTTGCCCTAAATGAAAATAGAAATTCTAAGTGCTAGTAGATGAATTCATATCGAATTATCTAAATTCTCTTATGGAAAGGCAATACTGGGATATTTAAGTTGAAATATTCTGCCTAGAAATCAATGCACCAGAAGCCTGATTTTCTGTAGAGAAAGTTCCTTATTGTTGTAAAACATATTCCAAATTTCTGTGTATAGATTTATTTAATAAATTTTTACATTAATCCAATTTTAGTATTTAAATATATTTTCAGAGGGAAGGGGAGGGCCCTCTCTTGCAATAAAAACCTTGTGTTGACTCTTAGGATAGTTAACTTCTTGCAGACACTTACATTGTATGTTCCCTTTTCTAACAGTCAGATTTGTAACAAGCTATCTGGTATAGTGACAAATAAGCAAGAATTGCCCAAATCACCATGGAAGATCAGGGCACATCTTGCATTTTGCGTCCCCCAGAAGCATCTACTCTGCAATCTGCTCTAGTTGTATCATTTTTCTTAAACCAACCAGATCTGAGATAACAAAGATGAGTCCTAGGGAAAGAACAAGGAAATTTTATGTAGATTATTCTAACTTTGCATTTTATATCTTCTATATTACCCATGGCATCCCAAAATAGTATGATACTGACTTAGGGTAATAAGGGCCTGGAATACAAATGGAGAAAAGACAAAATACTCTACATGAACTGCCTGTACGTGAAATACTCCATTTGTAAGAAGTCCTTACAAAGAATAAACAACCATTTGTAGTTATAAAAATTATGTACAAGGACTTGAACAGTTCCCACCAGGATAGAATAATAGAGACCAGATTTATTCTTTTAAGCGAGAATTAGCAAAACAAAGTATATAAAATAATGGTTTTCAGATATTGAACATCATGCAGCACAGGACAGTGATCTCTGCAAGAAAAGAAAGCAATGTGGCAACTGAAAAGATGCCTTTCTATTTGCATAGATGAAAAGAATATCGCCAAGAGAGAATGTACCACTGGAGCAGGGGCCAGAGGGTGAGAAGGATGCGACATGGTACAGGAGAAAGCAATCCTTAAACTCTGGCATCAGCAAGACCTGCCCTTCAAGCTCAGCTCTTCCATTTACTTAATACACACAGCAGGCATCCAAAAACAGGAGAAAATGTTTATCAGATATCACATTTGAGGCAGAAATTATCACGGAGGGAAAGAATAATGAATTCAGAAATAAAGAGAAAAGGTTGTAGAATAGGCCATTTTTTTCCTTAAATATTGCTTCTGCCCTATTCTCTCATCCCTTTCCTTCCTATACTCCAATTAAACAGATTTATACCTTTTGATTATGCTTTGTACATCTCTTACTTTATTTTGTTTCTTCTATTTTTGTTTCTCTTTATGCTTCTTTTCTGCATATTATTTTTCTTCTGTTTTCTGGTTTACTGATCCTGTTTTATATTGGGTTCAGTCCATTGTAAAACCCATCCAATGATTTGTTAATTTCAAATACTATATTTTTCTATTCTAAAGCATCCACTTGATTTTTTTTTATATTTCAATTTTCAGCTTAATTCTCAATCTTTTCTACTATTTGACCAAATTTCCCTCTAATGCCTAAATCACTTCTCTCTCTCTCTCTTTCCCTCTCTCTCTTAGTTTTTAGTAAACCTAATGTATCCTAGGTATTGGCATGCCTCATAGGTTTGGATATTGTGAGTAAAAAACAAAGAACTGTAGAAGTTCTTATTGATTTCTCCCAGAGAGAGTTATTTTTAGTTCTGGTGGCCAGATCTTATTAAGGTGTGATTTTATGCTCTGTTAGGGTTAGGCTAAAGTTTTCTGCCTTATTTGATCTTACGTGTTGCACTTAGTTCTTGTGAGTTTTTTCCACTTCTAGTGCCTGCCCCATCTGAGTGTCTAATAAAGTTTTGTGATGTTTACTGATGCCTCTCTACTTTGGTGGAGCTTAACCTCTATAACCTCTGTTTTCTCAATGCTGTATGCTGTGGAAATCTGTGATCAGTTTTTTAGCTTCCCAGCTGCTCTGGGTTTTGTAGAGTCTCACTAGACCATGTGCAGCTTATGTACTGACCAATAGCTTGTGGGGAATACATATATCATTATCTGAGCTTCTTTTCTGAGTTTGACTCAGTCTCCAGAAATTTGCTTCATAAGCCTGGGCCCTGACCACCAATATCTGTCTCCTCATCCCTGCAATACTTTCTACTTGGACCCAATTTTCACAGGGTTGAATGTGGGAAAAAATGCTTTAGAGAAAAAGCAAGGGGAAGTGTGGAGCTCGCCTTGTATGTTTTGTTTCTCTCAAGGGTTATAGCACCTGTATTGCTTTCTCTCCAGTATCAAGCAGTTGTTTTGTATATGTTACCCAAAGCATATGTTTTGTATGTGTCTCATTAATCAAGGACAAGATTCTCTATCATGGCCAGAACTGACTCCCCTTTACTCTTCAACTTACTATAATTTCCATCCTATTATTCCATTTAAGCTGTTCTTGATAGGGTCGCCAGTGACTTTCATGGTGCCAATCCAGGGTGTTCTTTTCAGCCCTTATCCTACTCTATCTCAGTAGCATTTGACACAGTTGACCACTTTCTGTCTTTTTTTGGATTTCATGCCATATACCCTCAGTTTTTCTTTTATTTCAGTGGCCATTCTTTCTCAGTCTCCTGTCCTGACTTAGCACTCCTTTACCCAGCTTTAATGCTGGACTTCCACAGCCCTCTGATAGGAGTCTTAGGTGCTCTTGTGTCCCACTTTACAATCCTTCCGTAGATGATCCCATTCAAATCCATGACCTAAATTTATCTCTTCTCATGATTGCCACAATATGCTGAAACGTTCAAATTTATATTTCCAGCCCAGGCTCCACTTCTAAGCTTCACAACTTAGATCTCATGGTCTACTTGAGATCTCCACTTGGATGACTTACAAGGATTTCCAAACTTAACAGGTCTAAATCTGAACATTTTTGTGCTCTATACTGATCCCTTGCCACACTTGCTCGCCCATTTCCCCATTTCAGCAAAGGACATCTTTCTTCCCCTTGTGTCTCTTGCTCCACATGTGAAATTCATCCTTGATTCTTCTCTCTCATTTGAATGCACTAGATTTCAGTACCTTGTATTTTGGTCAGATTTTCAACTTCATGAGAGTCCCATAACTTTTCTGGCTGATGACCTGACTGTTGTTCTGCCCTGGACCAAGTCCACAGTTCTGGAGCCCTCAGAATCTTTTCTGTTAGGGTACTTGAGGGCATAGGGGCTGTGAACCCTGAACTCTCACTGTATTGTAGCGTAGCATAGCATAGATACAGAAATTTGTAAGCAAGACCAAAGTAATAATAAATATTAATTCATGTCATCTATGCTGTGTTTTAGATGGTTAGAACATTTAGGATTAATTTTTAAATGATTTCTAAGAGTTTTAGAAATGTTGAGAGCTAGAGAGATGGGATAAAGATAGATTCTGTAAGGCTTGTCTTATGGAACAGAGTAACCGTTTCATGAAACAGCATTTGCAATTTCTGAAACTCTATTAACTGGATGGACCATCAATTTATGTTTTACAGGTTGAAATTTCAGGCTTTTATCACTCATAGATAACTGAAAGCTTTAGATTTAGCATGCCCTCCAGTCTATTAAATGTCTTAAAAAATTAAAATGCTTGTTAAAAAGAACAGTATATTTTAGCTAAAGAGTTCGTAGAGAATGATCTGAATCGGGGGTGTCCAATCTTTTGGATTCCCTTGGCCACACTGGAGGAAGAATTGTCTTGGGTTACACATAAAATACACTAATACTAATGATAGCTGATGAGTTAAAAAAAAAAAAAAAACAAATCACAAAAATATCTCACCTTTTAAGAAAGTTTACAAATTTGTATTGGACTGCATATGGCCTGCAGGCCACAGGTTGAACAAGCTTGGTCTAAAGAAAACGATATTTTTATTTTTATTTTTATTTTGTTTTATTTTATTTTTTGAGACGGAGCCTCACTCTATCGCCCAGGCTGGAGTGCAGTGGAGCGATCTCGGCTCCCTGCAAGCTCCGCCTCCCGGGTTCACGCCATTCTTCTGCCTCAGCCTCCCGAGTAGCTGAGACTACAGGAGCCAGCCACCACGCCCGGCTAAGTTTTTGCATTTTTAGTAGAGACAGGGTTTCACCGTGTTAGCCAGGATGGTCTCGATCTCCTGAGCTCGTGATCCGCCCGCCTCGGCCTCCCAAAGTGCTGGGATTACAGGCGTGAGCCACCGCGCCCGGCGATATTTTTATTTTTTGTAAAATTGCTTTAGAATCCCTAGATACAGCTTTAGGACCCACTGACCCTGGGTAACCTTGAGCAGGCCACTTACCTCCTCCATCTTCATTTTCCTCATTTATGAAATGGTGAGCACGATGGCTCTGCATGGGCAACAATAAGTAGCAGTGGATACTTCCCCTGTGCCAGGCGCTCTATGAAGTGACCTGATCTGATTTCATTCTTACAACTACTCCTCTAGATAGGAGGTAAAAAAAAAAAATCATCTTCATTTTACCTGAGGCTTGGAGGAGATAACTTGCCAGAAGTCACACAGCTAGTAAGTGTGGCATCCAGACAGTGTCTCCAGAGCGCAAAGTTTCTAACCACCACTCTGAGATGATCATGATCATTCTTTCCCAGTGGGAGCTTATGTCTTACTTACAGAGTGACGCTTAATTTTGTGTCAACTTGACTAGGCTGTGGGATGCCCAGATGCCTGTTTCGTGTTGCTGTAACAGATTACCTGAGACTGCCTAATTTATAAAGAACAGAAATTTATTTCTCACAGTTTCGGAGGCTGAGAAGTCCAATATCAAAGAGCCAGCAGACTTTTGTGTCTGGTAAAGTCCTGGTTTCTATTTCCAAGATGGTGCTTTGAATGTTATGTACTTTGGAGGGGAAGAATGGTGTCCCTCACACAGCAAAACGACAGAAGAGAGAGAGCCCACTCCTGCAAACCCCCTTTATAGTGGCATTAATTTATGCCCTTTAAACTTTCCATTAAGGCCCACCTCCCAACACCATTTCATTAGGGGTTAAGTTTCTAACACATGAGCTTTGAAGGGAACAGACACATTCAAATCATCGTGCCAGATATCTGGTTAAACATTATTCCTGCATGTATTTGAAAGAGTAGTTCTGGAAGACATTAGCATTTGAATTGGTGAACTGAGTAATGCAGACAGCCTTCCCCTGTGCACTCATTGGGTTGAACATCACCAATCCAATGAGTGCCTGAGTAGAAGAAAAAGGCAGAAAGAAGTCAAATTCTCTCTCTCTGCCTGACTGCTGGAGCTGCGACTTTGCTCTTCTCCTGTCCTTGGGCTGAGACTTACACCGCTGGTGCTCCTGGTTCTCAGACCTTCCAACCAATGTTTATACCACTGGTTTCCCGGCATCTCCAGGTTGTAGATGGCAGATTGTGGGACTTAGCCTACTTCTCTATCAATGTATCTGTCTAAAACTGGTTCTGTTACTCTGGATGACCTTGACTAATAAAGCTTTTGTTGTTGTTGTTGATGGAGTCTCATTCTGTCACCCAGGCTGGAGTGCTGTGGTGTGATCTTGGCTCACTGCAACCTCTACCTCCCAAGTTGAAGCAATTCTTCTGCCTCAGCCTCCTGAGTACCTGGGATTATAGATGCCTGCCACCATGCATGGCTAATTTTTGTATTTTTAGTAGAGATGGGATTTCGCCATGTTGGCCATGCTGGTCTCAAACTCCTGACCTCAAGCGATCTGCCCCTCTCGGCCTCCCAAAGTGCTGGGATTACAGGCATGAGCCGGTGTGCCTGGCCCTAACAGAGCTTTTAGGCATTGGAAAGCAGCACAGATTTCAGTCAGGCCTCTGCATTTGAAAACTGTCTGCAGTTTTGTCTATAGTGGTCTTTGAGATTGTCCCCTTATTGGAGTGAGACATCTCTGTTGACTTCTAGTGCAGTTTGGGTCTAGCCTGATTCAGCTGCTCACTATTTGCTTCTAGAGATGAATAATGGGAACTTAGACTGGCCTTTGTTCCTTGATTTTTGGCTCATCTCTGTCATTTCTTTCTTTCTAGGATATATTTGCAATTATGACAAAGAAATCATGCAGACTGTAAGCATTATGTTACCTCTTTAGCATTTTCTCCACTGAATCATGTCCTAGTTTCCCTTGGCAACCATACAGATTAACCTCTTACAAACCAGGTCTCCCCATAGTTTTAGCATTTCATAACTGAATCCTGTTTGTCAATATAATTGCATGTTATCCAGAATCCAGATTATTCTTGCAGTGGTGTTTAGGGGACAGGATATTTGTCCATTTATTATTTAATACCTTTTCAATCCTGATAGTGAGAAGAACAGACCAGGAAGAAGGGAAGGATGATAAAGTGTCAGGGTAGTGTGTTTTCAGACCAGCAGGCTTTTGTGCTATCTATTTAATCACTGTGTTTGGTTGGGGTGGGTGGGGATTTGTCTACTCCTCCACACAGGGCCAGTAGAATCAGTAAATGTTAGTGTTAGAAAGGATCACCCAGCATTCCAGTCACAAAAGAGATGAGGACATAGAGGCCCCTAGGGGCTCATTGCCTTTCTCAAGGTCCAGCAGTCAATATACATTTGACTAGGACCAGCTTCCCTGGCACCAGTGCTGTCAACTGTGTGTGGTGTCACCTCTTCCACCCCCAAACCACTACAAAACTGAATCTGTGGACTGGGATTCATATCTTTTGTGTTTCTGAAAAAGATACATTCAAGTCCTCACCCCTGGCACTGTGAGTATGACGTTATTTGGAAATAGGTTCTTTCCGATGCAATCCAGCTAAGGTCATATTAAATTAAGATGAACCCAAAATGCATGGACTGGAATGCTTACAAGAAGAGGAAAGGACACGAAGAGACTCACGCAGAAGTCCATATGAAAATGGAGGCAGAGATTGGAGTGATGCACTCAAGCCAAGGAATGCTCAGGATTGCTGGCCACCACTAGAGGCTAGGAAGAGGCAGGGAGGGAATCTCCCTGAGAGTCTTTGGAGAAAGATGGTTCTGCCACCACCTTATTTTAAACTTCTAGCTTTCAGTCTATGAGAGAATAAATTTCTCCTGTTTCAAGCCACCCAGTTTATGGTTATTTGTCATGGCAGTCCTAGGAAACACATACAAGGTGGCTATTACGTATAATTTTATTTTTCTGTAATTCAACATGACATTTATTTTTGCCTGAGTTCTTCCAGGTTAAGTAGATACTTAAGCTCGGTCAATTTAGGTTCACCAGGCTGGGCATGGTGGCTCATGTGTGTAATCCCAGCACTTTGGGAGTTCAAGGTGGGTGGATCATGAGGTCAGGAGTTCAAGACCAGCCTGGCCAACATGGTGATACCCCATCTCTACTAATAATACAAAAATTAGCTGGGCATGGTGGCACGCACCTGTAGTCCCAGCTACTTAGGAGGCTGAGGCAGGAGAATCGTTTGAACCTGGGAGGCAGAGGTTGCAGTGAGCCAAGATTGTGCCACTGCACTCCAGCTTGGGAGATGGAGTGAGACTCCATCTCAAAAACAAAACAAAACAAAAACAATTTAGGTTCACCTGCTCCTTTCTTCTTCCCAAGGTGGTGTCTAAGCTACAAACCCTTCACGCTTGTCCCACCCAGTTGTTGGGAGATACTCCTGTTTGTGTCCCCATGACCTCTACAGGTCCGATGGCCCTAGTAGCTTCCAGCATATCACAGGGTACATGATTCTCAGACAGGCAGTTCACACTCCTGTACACCTAGCTGTGGTGCTATAAACATTTTCTCAGTGAGAGTTTTCGTTGTCATGACAGCTCTGCCAGGGACGAAGGCTTTGGGTCTCCTTTCCCAAGACCACTATGTATTTCTCTCATCTTTACCCTACCTCTGCAATCATGAAAAATAATTAGATCCAATTTTCCCCAACCTCATTTCTTAGCACGCTTCCTATACTCTTTATCTACGTTCTGAATTCTCTTTCTTAGACTTTTAGACCACAAAACCCCAATATTTGACTGCTTTTTCAGTGTTCTGTTTTGTCACATCCCTCCCCTGAGGCAATGACTGCAGAATATTTGCTACAATGGAGAATGGGAAGGAAAGTGAAAAATACTGATGGAAAACCAAAAAATATTAATTAGTCAAAACTATTTTCTAAATAAATGTGCTATGGGAGACAAATACAGTCCTGAAGCCAAAGAGACATGGAATCAGATACCGATGATGCTACTTTCTAGCTTACTAGGGCAAAGTACATTTTGTCTCTGTAGGCTTTGCACTCCCATTTACTCATATGGGGAAATTAAAAGCCCCATCTTCTAGAGTTGTTGTGAGGATGAAATTTAGTGAGATAATACATGCAAAGTCAAAGTGTCTCCCAGGCCGGTGTGGTGGCTCACACCTATAATCCCAACACTTTGGGAGGCCAAGGAGGTCGGATCACTTGAGCTCAGGAGTTCAAGACCAGCCTGGGCAACATATTGAAAACCTATCTCTACAAAAATACAAAAAGCAGCCGTGCATGGTGGCATGTGTCTCTAGTTCCAGCTACTCAAGAGGCTGAAGTGGGAGAATCTCTTGAGCTTGGGAGGTAGAGGCTGCAATTGAGCAGAGGTGACAGAGTGAGACACTGTTTCAAAACAACAACAACAACAACAACAAAATGTCTCCTTTCAGCAGAAGCATAAAAACAAAACAAAACAAAATACCTAGCCAATATTGTTGCAGAAATTATTTAAGACTGAGCTGATTTCCCAGTTCTTCCTAAGTGGTTCTTTAGGAAGACCCATAAAGCCTCCATAAAGACACCAGCTATTGAGTTTGAATATTCATGTTGAATGTGGTTTCCCACCGGTAAACAAGATGCTGCTATGGCAGATGTCTGGCTCTTTAATTTTCTTCCTTTTGTGAAGGGAGAAATAACCTGATGATGAGAGCTAGATTTTCAATTCATTATTATCTTTATTTTTGAGCTTTTGTGCACTTTGGCCCTTGTGCTTTCCTGTATCCACGGGAATACGCTATAGACAGAAAAACATTTTATATTTTAATCTGCCTGGCTCTTAAATTGTAATGCTATTGAACACTCCTCTAAGGAATTAGGTGTGCTGTAGTGCTTTTTCAGGAGCTGGCAAAACCCAGGCAGAGCTGGTGTTGACTGCCAGATTTTCCTTCTCTAAGAAGTTGTCATGCAGAGGCTGAGCCACTAGATGTCACAAATGGGGAAGTGTTCTGCCCTGCTCTCTGCGGTTTTCTCCTGCAAGAAGAGGGTGAGACCCTATACTCCTTCTTCAGCTGGAGTGATCACCAGCATCTTACCAGTGACAGGCTGGGAATGTCTGTGGTCCATCTTTATAGCCAGGAAGGCTATACATCTTCTCTATCCATATATACACACACACACCTATATATATATTTAATATATGTGCTTATTTTATATATATATATATATCTCCAAGATGGAGATTGTTTGAGAAGACTTGACTTGGAATACTGGCTATGCAGGATAAGAGGAAGATAAAATGATATAATTGAGGCAAAGACTACGGAATTACCACCCTAGGGATTTTTTGTATTGTCTTGATAAGTGGTTCCCACAGTGACCTATGACATGTGAGGGACTGTGCTAAGGCCTAGGAAAGAAATGGCAACAAAACAGTGGGTTAGTGCAGAACGCAGAAAGGTGGACTATAGTGAAATCAGAAACACAAAGACATGTAGTGAGTTTTCCTGTAGCTAAAGATATTTACCTTGAAGAATTGGCCTTTCAAAATTATTTCTGTTTTATGTTAATGTTGAAATCCTTTTATTTTATGAAATGATAATATTAGTAGGAAGACGTTTTTATTTTAATATTCTTATTGGAAAAATTAAAACTTGGCAGCTGTATTATAGTGTTCTTTTTTTTTTTTTTTTTTTTTAATTCTCTGGTCTTTAAAGTCTTCAAGTCTGGGGGCCCTTGATATCTCTAAATGTCTATACTCAGAACTGAAGATGCCTCCCACTACAGATTATTATCCTCATCACACCCACTTCTCAGCCACTACCACTGGAGAAGCCAACAGAGAAAGTAGAAGGAAACACCCTCCAGATAAATTCAGATAAAGCTGAAAATAAATAGAATTCTATATTGGGTAATGAATAGCATTAAAGCTTTCCCTAGGGAAACAGTTTCACTAAAGTACAGGGTTTTGACAGAAGATTGTTGCTACGTATTAAATTTGGATCTCTAAAATTGCTTTATAGAACATACTTTATTTTTTACAGGGTCCCCAGTGGAATTTAACCTATCCAGTATTTTTCTGGCAAACAGTTCCGTGGGGTGGGGTGGTATCAGACTGGATAACTCTCTATCTAAAATAACTGACCCTATCAAATGAACACAAGGTTCTCCTTCCCCGTCATAGTCCATTTGGCTCAGATCATTTAAGAATCTATAGACAAACCTGTTACAAAAGGATGTTTGGCTAATGCCCATGAGAATCAAAAAATGATCTACAAGCCAGGCCTGGTGGTTCGTGCCTATAATCCCAGCACTTTGGGAGGACAAGGTGGGTGAATCACCTGAGGTCAGGAGTTCCAGACCAGCTGGCCAACATGGTGAAACCCTGTCTCTACTAAAAATACAAAAATTAGCCGGGCGTCGTGGTGCGTGCCTCTAGTCCCAGCTACTCAGGAGGCTGAGGAAGGAGAATTGTTTGAACCTGGGAGGCGGAGGTTGTAATGAGCTGAGATCATGCCATTGCACTCTAACCTGGGCAACAGAGCATGACTCCATCTCAAAAAAAAAAAAAAAAAAAAAAAATCTATGAATATCCTAAAACTAAATGTGACCATATTAGTGTATGTACCAATAGCCCTCAAGTAGAGAACTTGCTTTTATACTGGGGACAAATGTTTAAGAAGTCAAGAATATGCATGAATGAGAGGAAATGGCTCTTTTCTCTAGAATGGTGAGCAGGACAAAGAGTGAAAAGAACTAAGCTCTTCAGGACAGCTCTGGTGTACTCCAGGATAAACTGTACTTCATGATAAGCATCTTCTTGGTGCCTACAAACATGAACAATGCTGGACAAAGAGCAGGGCTCTCCTTGACTGGAGAATTCTAAAGGAAGCAGAATTGGCATAGGCTGGCAAGGTAGTGGTGCACAGATTATTCGAGTACCAGGCACAGCACTGTGTACCTGGACAAGTGTCCAAAAGAACAGAGTAATTTCCCCAAGACAAGGAGATATATGTGACGTGAAATGGCTCTTTAAGGAAGGCTTATTGGAAGTGTTCAGAAATGGTCTTTAGCTGTCATCCCTTGAGGAAGTGACTGTGCTCCAGATGTTCACATCTTGCCCAAAGACACATCCTTCCTAGGGCAGCCCACGTCGAAAGACTGACTGCTATATAAAGGCTCAGAGTCATTTCACCACAATGTGGGACTACTCTGAATGGTCATTTGAACTCCAGGACTCCTCAAGGAATCAGCTGAAGCTGTGCTAGTCTGAATCTTTTTGTCCCTTCAAAATTTATATTTTGAAAATTAGCCGAGCATGGTGGCAGGTGCCTGTAGTCTCAGCTACTCGGGAGGCTGCGGTAGGAGAATGGCATGAACCCGGGATGCGGAGCTTTCAGTGAGCCGAGATTGTGCCACTGCACTCCAGCCTGGGCAACAGATCGAGACTCCGTCTCAAAAAAAAAAAAAAAAAAATTATATTTTGAAACTTGATTCCCAATGTAATAGTATTAAAAGGTGGAGCCTTTAGAAGGTGATTGGATCACGAGGACTCCACCCTCATAAATGGGATTAATGCCCTTATAAAAGGGGCCTCAGAGAATTTGTTTGGCCTCTGTTATGTGAGGACACAGCAAGAAGGTGCTATCTATGCGGCAGAGAACCCTCACTAAACATTACATTTGCTGGTACCTTGATCTTTAAATTTCCAGCTTCCGGAACTGTGAGCAACACATATTTATTGTTTATAAATTACCCAGTCTAAGGTATTTTGTTATAGCAGCCCATAAAGACTAAGAAGAAAAGGGGTAGCAAGAGTGGGGTGCTGATGTAACAAATACCTAAAAATGTGGAAGCATCTTGGGAACGGGGTAATGAATAGAGGCTGGAAGAATTTGGAGCTGCATGCAACAAAAAACCTGCCTTGTTATACATGTAACATTAAGGTGGATTCTGGTGAAGGCTCAGAAGAAGAGGGGAGATGTAGAGAAAGCCTCAATCTTTCTAGAGATTACCTAAAAGATGGCAGGCAGGATGTTGGTGGAATTCTGGATGGTAAAAGCCATTTGGATGAGGTCTAAGATGGAAATGAGAAATATTTTATTGGAAACTGGAGGAAAGGTGATCCTTGTTATAAAGTGGCAAAGAAGTTAGCTGAATTGTGTGCATGTCCTAGTGCTTTGTAGAAAGTAGAACTAACTGATGAAAGAAGATATTTGGTGGAATAACTACCTAAGCAAATTGCTGAGGTACAACATAGCTTCTCTTGACTGCTTATTGTAAAATTTGAGAAGATTAAATTTATAGTAAAACATGAAGCGGAACTTATGCCTGACCATGTTGTAAAGAACAAAAAACATGTTCAGGACAGAATACCAATGGTGTAGTCAACCTAGCCATTGACAGGGAGATTAGATGGAAGGAAGTCACATGCTACTTATCAAGATGATGGAAGAATAACCCTGAATGCATTCCAAAGATCACTGGGCTTGCCACTTTCATCACAGGCCCAGAGTGCCAAGGCCCTGGGGACAGAATTTTGTCAAAAATGGAGACTTAGGTGCCCGTAGGGCTTTGGTGCTCATCCTGTGCTGCCTAAAGTCTCTGCTCCTCTCATTGTGGCACAGCACTCCTTAGCCGTACCATGTGGTTCAAGGTGATTTAAGTGTGGCTCAGGCCACCGCTCTAGAGGGCAGAGATGGTAAACCTTAGCTGCATATGTTCAATGCCATCTCCAAAAATGTGAAGAATACACAAGCTGTGCAGCATTGCTGCCTCCCTTTAGATTTCAAAGGATGCCCTGTTGAGTCTTGGGGCTCTGGTGGAGAACTGCACTCAGGAGTGAGGTCACCACAGAAAGCCCCCACGAGGGCAATGACTAGTGAAGCTGTAGAGGCAGGGGCACTGCAGAGACTCCTTACTAGGGCAATACCTAGTGGAGCTGAGAAAGTGGACTCACCCTCAAGAACCCAGCTCAGTAGAGCTAGCTGGGTGCAACTCCACTCTGGGAGATATGCAAGCACAAAACTCAACCCAAGAGAGTTGTGGCATTGGCCACACCCATCAAAGCCATGGGAGCGGGGCCACCTAGAGCCTTGAGGTTCCAACTCCTGCCCTGTGTGTCCAAAAGACAGAACGTCAAGCCAAAGAACATTAGTCTCCAGTCTTAAGATTTAATGTTTGCCCTATTGAGTTTTGGACTTGCTCAGTACCTATTAACCTTTTCTCTTTTTCTCTAATTTATTCCTTTTGAAATGGGAATATCTATTCTATGCCTGTCCTACCATTGTATTTTGGAAGCACATAATTTGTTTGATTTCTCAGGCTTGCTGATGGAGGGAAATTTACCTCAGGGTTGAATTGTACCTTGAGTCTCACCTATATTTGATTTAGCTGATATTTAGGTGAAATTCTGAACATCAGACTTTTGAGTTCATGCTGGAATGAGTTAAGACTTTGGGGCTGTGGGAATGAATGTATTTTTCATGTGAGAAAGACATGAACTTGGGGGTGCAGGGGTAGAATATTAAGGTCTGAATATGTCCTCTCAAATTCATGTGCTGAGATTTAATTCCCAATGTAATAATTAAGAGGTGGGTGTCTTTGAAAAGTGCCTAGGTCATGAGGGCTCCACTCTTATAAATGGGATTACTGCCTTTATAAAAGAGGCCCAAGAGTGCTCGTTTGGCCTTATACCTTGTGAAGACACTGCAAGAATCTATGAACAGCATCTATGAAGCAGAGAGCCCTTACCAGGTATTGGTGCCTTGATTTTGGGATTCTCAATCTACAGAACTGTAATAGATAATTTTTTGTTATTTATAAATTACCCAGTCTAAGGTATTTTGTTACAGCAGCCCAAACAGACAAAGACAGGCTGCTTACTAATCCTATATGACAGCTTGCCTTCCTCCTCTGCTAACTGTTTCCTTTTCCTCTCCTACACAGGCACTCCCTAATAAACATTCCACATGCTAACTCTCCCTCAAAGTCAGCTTCATGGAGAAACCAACCTGCACTGGAGTAACATTCAAGGTTTTTCTTGTCATCTTGAAGCCAAACTGGGACACCTTTTAGCTGATGTAGCTGGAGGGAATACTGGTTACAAGTATAAACAAACAGTGTTACTGTACATAAAATAGTAGATTCAAAAAAATGGTAGCAAATAATGTTTTACTATATTCTAATTCCAGATAACTTGGTGAACTCAGTTCTTTTCAAAATCCAGTTTAAATGTCTGTGACCCTGTTATTTTCTCTGTAGCTTTCTCAGAAAAAAAATCAATCTCTTCTTTTATTTTGCTCGTAGATCACTTAATACCAGTGTTATACCAAGGGTATGAGAGATGGAAGGGGTTTGGAGAAGAGCAGTCAGTCCTGGGCAGGTAACAAAGGGGTACATTGTGGAGAATTTAAAAACTATAATAAAACTGACTAGAAGCCAGCCTGCTTTGTATTATCACTGTGTTTGTGCAATTTTAAGTGATGTCAGTAACAAAATACTCCTTCCATCCATGGAAAGTGGTTTCCCCTTTCTACCCTCACAACAATTACACACATACACTCCCTTACACCTTGTTATACTATGACTCAGTGTATGGCATACATCAGCCACCTTGCATTATATTATTAACTCCCAGACTATGAGTTCTTCATGTCAAACTTAAGTACAGCTGATCTTTGCCCCCTCCTTTTCATCTCTGCATGATCCTTATTAAAGTAGCTGACCCGGAGTAGACACCAATAATTTTTAGTTGAACAAATAAAGGACTGTAATTCAGTTCTTCATCCACATGTGGGAGTAGCTAATTAGCATAGAAATAATAAAGTCTTCCATCCCCAAAGCTTAACCAATGTCCCAAATCAATGCCATTATATTTCCCTCAAATGTGTTTCTCTTAGTTTTCCACATAGTTATTAAGTCAAAACTTCACTCTTTCTGGTGATGGGGTTCAGGATACAGTAACCCAAAATATGACTGTAAGAGACCAGAATATTTTTACTAAAATGACAGGGGTTTAGTTTTGGTCCCATTGTTTGTCCCACGGAAAGCCAATCACCAACGCAACAAATATTGCCAGGGAAGAAGGCTTTTTATTTAGGGGATGTCAGCTGAAGAAGTGAGAGCCAAACCTCAAATTTGTCTCTTCCACTTGACTAAAATTTGGAGTTTATATGGTAGGGAAAGAATATAGTTATTTTCAGGGAAAACAGGAATCAGGGACAAGTAAGAAAGCAATCAAGATGGATGAGGGGCATGGCTTCTCACTGTCTGGATTTCAGGAGTTGCAGTTTTTGCCTGAGGGTTGGTTTCCTGAGGAAGGAACTAGAGCAAGAAAAATTTAAGTTTCAAGTTTTAAAACCAGGGAGAGTCAATTTCTGTGTTTATTAAAAAAATCATAAACACTACTTCCATGGGACAATTGAGCCAGTTTCAATATGCTACCCCAAATAAGTCTCTTTGGCATATGGATTATTTTGAGCTGGTTATTTTGATAAACTGCTGATTAAGGAGTAGTTCTTAAAGGTTATCCTTTGGTTAGAGAAATTTACATCTATACAGGAAATCTCCATGTATAAGAGTGTATCCCTTTCTGCACCAGGAAAAGGTAGGATGACTAAATCACTAGAGATTCTTAATAGATGGAAAAGGCATCAACTTAAATGTCCAGAAATCCTTACCAAAGGCACCTGGTGTAAGGGGGAAGTAGGCCTGAGTATCAGCATGTGCTCAGCCTATCAAGCAGTGTGTCTGGTGCCATAAGGCGATGTTCTATCTCAAGGTGATATGTCTGTCTTCTCACAGATGTCCTGCAGGGTTGACTTTTTTGATTCACAATCAAGAGAATGGTGAGAAGTCTGAATGAGAGAAAAGAAGGGAAAGGGCTAGAGAAGCAGATGGCTAGGACTGAGAAAGGAGGCTTTTAGGAGAGTTAGGGTGAGAAAGGACTGAAGCAGCTCCAGGTTGGGAAGGAAAGGCTAGGGGAGAAATTGGATTTTAAGAAGCATTGCTCATATATAGAACCTGAGCTACTTTGAAATTTCTTTTGATTGCTAGGCTATGTTTTCTTTGTCTGCCATAGTGTTAGCAAAATCACGTTACATTTCAGACTCTATGTCTCAATTTAAGTAGTTAAACCATCAGTTAAAGTCTGTAACTGCCTTCCAGGTCAGTGTGTGTCTGGGACAATGAAGGTATCCATTCATCTTTGAATTCACCAACTATTTGACCTTGAGAAAGTCAACACTTTTTGAAACGTCTACTTTCTTCATCTGCAAACTAAGGTAATAATGGCACCTCTCCCATGAAATGATTGTGAGAATTAAGCAAAATCATGTATGAATGAAGCCCTCCGCTCAGCCTTTGTCAAAGAAGGAGTGCTAAATAAATGATAATGTCCTGTTATTGTTTATGTTGTTAGAATAGTAAAAATCAAGCAGAATTCTTGGCAGTCTCAAAGAAAAATTATGTGTCCTAGCAAACTAGATGGGGCCAAGAAGAACCCCTGGGACTAACTGAATTACAGTGACTGGAATCAAAACATTCTACTCCTTGCAGTGGTTCCTGTCATCTGCAGATGCAACATATTTTTATTTCTAACTGCAAACATGTCATATTTTCCCTAAATAGTAGTTTCCTATGTTAAGCATTTCATATAATTTTAGCATTATTCTGTATCTCATTAGCTTAAATATTTTTCTTCCATATTCCATCTTGTGTACTTGCTTCTACTCAATCTTCCTTCTATCAAAATAATACAAAGATTGTAAAACTCCTCCAAATTTGAATTCAGTGATGAAAATGAGCTTAACATCCCACCTCTTTTCTCTCGTAGTCATTGCCCTTTCTCTCCTGCTCCTAAGCTTATTCCTTAGACATTTCACCTGAGAATGACTTGCTCCTCAAGATCTCAGCTCTTTCACTTTCAGAGGTAAAAGAGGGAGAGGCCTTTAATCAGTTGAATCTTCTTGTCTCATAAGGAAGCAATAGCAATAACAACAAAACCACACTGCCTTAACAGCTAGTTGTAATTAGAAGCCAGATACAACTTAAAATAAAATTCAAACAAATAAACAAAACACTAGGACAAAAGCTCTTTGAGCCATAGTGGTCCAAGGGGATGCTATCTGTCCCTTTGTTTCCTTTCACTTTCTTCTACAGCTCGCTCTTTGCTTGTTATATTGCAGAGTTCTGTCCTCTCACACCATTTCCATATGTACGTTGTTCTTAATCAATGGTCTGAGGACAGTAGCACAATTTCTGCCTGGAGTCCATGAATTTCAAAACTTTTAACAATGTGTGTGTGTGTGTGTGTGTGTGTTCATGTGCACAGGCAGATATTTTCTGGGAAAAGGATCGTATCTATCAGCAAAATTCCAGATGCCCCTCCAAAGTAAGTCATACTTTGCAGGACTTAGGTGGTTTATCCAACCCTCAATTCCATTTACTTCTGTTTTCTTCCTGCTCTTCTCATTGCACATATACTATTTTTATACACTAATGGTTCTATGTAAACATTTTAGATTTCAAAGCAGATATATTTCTTGCTTCTTCACTACTGTCTGAGAGGATTTTCTTTTAGTTCAATGCCTATATAGTAGGCATTTCGAGTCAAATGGCATTTTCAAACAGTGCAGATGGCTGGTGATACATGAGAGAATTAGGCATGACTCCTGCTGTCCAGGAGCTTATAATATAACAGGAAGGCAGATAATGTTAAAGAAAAACAACTACAGTAGCAACAATGAAGAATTAAACATGGAGAGCTATAAGAAGTATAGATGAGGAGGTTCTAAATCTGCCCAGGAAAGTTAGGATAAACCTGTTGAAATAGGTGACATTCAAATGTGTCTGGAAAGGCCTTGGTGAGTTTTATAGGGAAAACAGGTAGGAAAGAACATTCCTGGCAGAAATGGAAACAACAGTGACACAGTTTTGCTCTGTGTCCTCACCCAAATCTCTTCTCGAATTGTAATCCCCGTGTGTTGAGGGAGGGACCTAGCGGGAGGTGACTGGATCGTGGGGGTGGTTCCCCCGTGCTGTTCTTGTGATAGTGAGTCCTCACGAAATCTAATGGCTTAGAAGTGGCACTTCCTCCTTTACTCTCTATCTCTTCTGCCACCATGTAAGATGTGCCTTGCCTCCCCTTCACCTTCTTCCATGGTTGTAAGTTTCCTGAGGCCTCCCCAGCCATGTGGAACTGTGAGTCAAATAAACCTCTTTCTCTTGTAAATTACCCAGTCTCAGGTATTTCTTTATAGCAGTGTAACAGTGGACTAATTCAAACAGTTAGTTTTGGTATCTGTAACAGTGGACTAATACAAACGGTTAGTTTTGGTATGTCTGAGGCATGAGGTGAATGTAGATGTGGTGGGACCTGGGACTGGAAGGGAACACTGGAGTCACATGAACGATCCCAGCTGAATGACCTGGGACATCAAGCCAAGTCATATATGCGTATATATGGCTGTGTGTGTGTGTGTGTGCGTCCATATGTGTGTGGTGTGTGTCGCATCCTTACCTATGTGCCTATGCAGAGAAAGTATACTTTAGGTAGAAGTCTGCTAAGTTGCCAAGCAGTTCCAGGGCTGTGGAAGACAGGAAGGCAGAGGTTAAGCAGATACAGACCATTCAGGAACCGAGGAATGCAGCATCTGAGGCCTAGAAATACAGATCCAAGTTCAAGTTGGAGATAGAGACAATTCCCTGAGGCATGAGAAAGCATATGAATCTGCCAGAGGGTACAGAAGCTAAATTTGTTATATACATTATTCGATTCTATGAACATTTAAAAAGGCATCATGAATATAGATCCTTAAACATTTCTGTTTGTTATTTAACCTGGGCTCTTTCAGCTTATTTTATCAGGAAGATTCCTGAGTTTTGTGAAGAGCATTGTGCAGAGTGCACATGGATCAGGTTATGCAATTACGTTCTCAATGAAACCCTATTATGCGCTGATAAAGGTCAAATGTGAAATGACTCTTTTTGTAAAGGTGACTTTCACATAATTCTGTTATACTTTAATAAGTATCATGGTAGTAGACACTTTATTCTGAGCACATTGTAAGTGCTTTCGCAAACAGGCCTACGTGTTGTTTTCACTGATAAACACAGTACTGATGGCAAAGCCTACAGGCCAATTCTGAGACTAAACATTGTAGTTGTTTGTATGTTACAGCACTCTGTGAAAGAAGCCTTTGCCCAGGGCTTTTTAGAGGTAGTTTGGCTGTCAAATAAAGTTACTAAATGGACTTTTAATTTACTGTATATATATTTATATCAGAACCTTAGGATAAGTTTGCAGGTATCTGAAAATTGGCTAATGGAGCAAGATAAATGTGTCTGTTATCACTGCTCAAGGGGCTACATTTGAATCATTGTTTTAATTTGCAGAACTGAAGTATTTTTAAGGAGATGATGATAAAATAAAATTGAATTAAGTTTAGTGGGCAGAGTAACTGTGGAAAGATTTCTGCTCTAAAAATGGGTTTTACCTAAGGCCCTTTTCATGATAAAGATAAAAAATTTTATAGGCTGATGTTTTACTTGCCATTTAGTTTTTGTTTTTCTTTTTCTTTGCCAAGTAATATCTACTAGTTGTCTTTCATGATGACACATTCTTGTTTCTTCCATTGTTACTTCATGATTTTGTCTGAGCATGTGGCTGGTGCATGGGTTTAAATCAGGAAACCCTAGGGTCTTGCAGGAAGCAGGGTGTGTGTTAATGTTTTATAGGATATCACAGAATGTAGGATTTACTAGAAATGTGGGGAGGTTTTTGAGGAAGCCACCATCTGGAAGTAACTTTTCCTACCAAAACCTACAATACACTGTAGAAATTGTGACCAGTAGAGCCACAGAGAGAAAAAGCCTTCCAGAAAGCCCCAGGAAATACGTTTGCAGTTGAGAATTACCAGAGAGTGAACGTCTTAGAGTCTGGCCTTTCAGGGATCTAGATATATTGGATACAGACTTTTATCAGAAAAATTGAACCGTGTTAATAATGGCTGAAAGATATTTCTCCATCTTTGGTATATTAACCTTAACACAAAAATGTAATACATTCAGTGCAGGCCACTGTAGGACACAGAAGAGGAGAAGCAGACAGTCCAGACTTCAAGGTCACGGCAGAAGAAAACCCGGGCAGAACTTTCTCCAAACCTATCTCCTTGAAGGACAGGGATATCTTTAAAATCCAAGTGTGGGGGACTTGACTAGGTTTAGGCAGATCTTTATAGATTTTTGCTTGGGTAGTGGGTTGAAGAAATTATTGTAGCCACTGGCAGTGGAATTCCTGTTAAAGAGGAAGGTGTCTGTATTGAGGGAAATAATTTGTGAAATGGCTTGGGGTAAAAGATGAGAGCTTGAATTCAGTCAACTAAAAAAAAAAATTGGCATAGTGGTTGTGCATTAGGAATAAACAAAGATTTAGGGGAGAAGAGATTCAAAATAGAAAAGTAGTGTCATGGATGAATGACACGTAGCAAAGACATTTCAGAATGGACATTCCTAAGGTTCACTTTCAAGTTTTGTTCCATGCTAGAAAGACATTCAGTCTTTCCAGCTCACAAAGATGGTTAATGGAGTCTGTTGTGTACCCCCAAGCCTTTGTGTAATTGCTAAGACAACACTTTATTTTGGTTATTGGAGGTGTATGCAAATGATAAAAGAATAAAAATATATGTAAGTGTTCTGACACTGATGAAGAACACTTTATCTCTTTAAGTACAGTTTTATGATGTTAAAATGTTAATCAAAATGTTTATCATATAAGTCACATTTTAAAAGCAATTAAATAAAAAATTATATATATAATATCTAGGCTTCATAGGATTAAAGAGTTCTATTTAGAGGTTTTCTGCAACTGTGATTTTCTGGTTTTTATTTTCCTTTTTTGGTAATCCATTTGAAATCCTTTCTGGATTAAAAAAATAACTTTACATAGTGGTTCAATGTGTCTTTATCCTACTTTTTATAAAGCAAGTTATGATTGCTATTTAAAAAGCAATTTATTAGTTCAATGTTACACCTTGTCATAACCAATTAACTTTGGATGCTGGTGCTCTACTTTGATTTCTAAAACTTTATGTATCCCTTACATTGTTAAGTTGTATCCCTTACTTTGTTAGCTAAAAACATTTTGTTCAGAAACGTCACCAGTTAGCAGTTTAACTCTCTACAAAGCTTTCTCTTGTTTAAATAGAAATCATAACTTATGCTTTTATCTAGGGACTACTTATGTAGAAATACAGTTGTTTTAAATTGTGGATAAACCTCATCACATAAAATTATAGGATATTATACATTTCAAAATATTACCATCCTCCCCTAACAAAATTTAGTTATAATCAAAACTACTGCCTTGTAGAAGAACCCTATTAGCTTATTTAGAAATGTTTTTCTCCTAAAGACAAAGACTAGGTCAGTGTTAGTTCAAAAAGATCAATTAGACAGTTGGTGTGTGGCACTCAATGCTAAACACTTTTTATATAAAGATGGTATAAAGCTGGGCATTGTGGCTCATGCCTGTAATCCAAGCTACTTGGGAGACTGAGGTGGAAGAATCCTTTGAGCCTAGGAATTTGAGTTTGAGGCTGCAGTGAGTTATGATTGAGCCACTGCATTTCATTACAGTCTGGGCAACAGAGTGAGACCCTGTCTCTAGAAAAGAGTTTTAAAGGTAAAATCTAATAAATAAAAATTATCCAAGTAGTCACATTTTTAAAAGCAATTAAATCGATACATCTTGGCACATATCAGGTTTTTAAAAATTGTTTTCTCTTCTTTTTAGCCTAATCTTGAGTTGCTTGAGCAAATTTGTTTTGTATCTATTAGTGTTAACCTTAGAAGCTCATTTTTTTCAGCATTTCACACAGGAGCAGCAGTCCTATATTATCATGATGTTGTTGTCAATACTAAATGTTTATAATGTAATTTGTAATTTCAGGAAGTATTCCTGTTCTCAACATTTTAAAAAATGTATATACATGAAAAAAACTAAGTTTCTCATCAATGTTGATAGAGAAATTGTTTACTTAAAACACTTGTTTCTTCAAGGCATTAATAGTTATTCCCTGAAGCTGTTTGTGTAAATGCATAGTTTTATATTTTTGTTTGACGAGAATGCATAAAAAAGAGCTGTTAAAATTTAAGGTATTTTATTATCATGGCTTATGTGTTTCAGAATCTAGAAAAACCAGTCATTTGACCTATAAAAGAAATTATGAAGGTAAATTAACTCTGTAGAAATCACAAAAATCCTCATTTGGGCATTACATTTCTGAGCAGTGATGGTGCAGACGTGCTCCTTTGATATTACTACAGTAATTGTATAGTATTCCTTATAACAGGAATGATGATACAGGGCTGACTGCTTCTGATTTCTCTGCAGGGCTGCAGAGAAAAAAATTTATAAACCATAATTTTTAATGTTTGACTCAAGGCGTGGTCAGGGGATCGGAATTATCTTAAAATATATTTTTTTACTGCTGATAACCACAGGGCTGTTATACCTAAAATAAGACCTGGGAGTTGCTGATGATTAAAAAATTTGAATTTACAGATTTACTGGGTCTCTTCTGTGGCTGAGAAGGAGGAAAATGGGATTGGAAGAAAACATTTATATCAGCTTGGATGATACTGAGTGTCCCAAACCCAGTCCCCACAGCACCTCCTCTGCCAGCAGCAGCAGCAGCAGCAGCATCTCCTTTCTTGATGCATGAAGCTGGTCCTGCTTGCCTGGTAATCTGAAACCGAAACATCTGAAATGGTTACACTGCAAAGGCGGTGCTGACTTTTCTCATGGCCTACCCTTGCTATCTCTCATTGCTTCCAAATGACGGGGTATAGGAAGCCCTACCCGCAAATATGGCATCTTGACATACTAAGAATTTTAAGCTGAAGGAAACTGAGAAAATGAAGAAGCAGAAAGGTTTCCCTAACCTTCTCCTATCTCTTCTCTCCTGACAGGTGTCCTGCCCTATACCTAGAGGATAGGCATGTTACGTAGAAAGGCAAAGAAGAGTCTGACTAGGGTCTCCCAATTTCTTACCATTAGATTATATCCCCTTTTTGTCTAATCATACTTATACAAGAATGTCTGTTCTTTATCAAACTGACACATAAAAATAATTTTACCTGGGTCTTCGGGTTTTCATTTCTATAGGCTTTCTTGTCACATAAAACTTTGATTAAATAGATTTGTTATGCTATTCTCTTGTTAATGTATCTTTTGTTATAGGAGTGTCAGCCATGAACCTTGCATTGGACAAGTGAGAAAAGATTCTACTTTTCTCCTCTACACAACTCTATATCTAGAGTCAGGTTCCAGCAAGACCCAGGAAGACATACAAAATGTGACTTGAGAGGAGAATGATGACAAAAAGACCTGCAAGATTTTGACAATTCATGTAACCAAAAAACCAAAAGGTAGACACCACCTCCCACTCATTAGGATGGTTACTATGAAAAAAAAAAAAAGAAAAAGAAAATATCAAGTGTTGATGTAGAACTAGAGAAATTGGAACCCTTGTGCATGGTTGGTGGGAATGTAAAATGGTATAGCTGCCATGGAAAACAGTATGGCAGGTCCTCAAAAAATTAAAAAATGCAATTGCCTCCCAGCACTTTGGGAGACCAAGGCAGGTAGATCACCTGAGGTGAGGAGTTCAAGACCAGCCTGCCTCATCTCTACTGAAAATACAAAAATTAGCTGGGTGTGGTTCTGGGTATCTGTAATCCCAGCTCCTCAGGAGGCTGAGGCAGGAGAATCGCTTGAACCCAGGAGGCAGAGGTTACAGTGAGCCAAGATTGCACCATTGCACTCCAGCCTGGGCAACAAGAGCAAAACTCTGTCTCAAAAGAAAAAAGGAATTGCCATTCCATTTCAGCTGGATTATTCCAGCCATTCCTCTTCTGAGTATTTACCCAAAAGAATTAAAGCAGGGTCTCAAAAAGATATGTGTACACTCATATTCATAGGAACATTAGTCACAATAGCTAAAATGTAGAAGCAACCCAAGTGTTCATCAACAGATGAATGAATAAGCAAAGTATGGTAGAGCCACACAATAAAATACTATTCAGCCTTAAGAAGAAAGGAAAATCTGACATATACTACAACAGGGATGAACCTTGTGGATATGCTAAGTGAAAGAAGCCAGTACTATGACTTGAATGTTTATCTCATCCAAAACTACTGTGCTTGAAACTTAATCATCAATGCAACAGCATTGGGAGGTAGGGCCTAATGGGAAGTGTGTAGGTCATGAGGACTCTGCCTTCATGAATGTATTAATGCCACAACAAAAAGACATTTAGGAGTGGGTTCACCCCCTTCTGCTTTTCTGCCATGTGAGGAACAGTGTTCCTCCCCTTCCAAGGACACAATGCTCAAGGCACCATTTTGGAAACAGAGACTGGGCTCTTACCAGACACCAAGCCTGGTGGTACCTTGACCTTTTTGTCATACTGGCATTGTTGACTTTCATTTGTGGTGAATTGGGATGGATTTTGGTGAAGGAAATGCACTGGTGGGTACAATTTCTAGGTGTTTCAGGTTCAGAGAGAAATTGTAATGATAAGGGCCGTGAAAAGAGATGGCTGCTGCTGGGGGCCATTGATGAATTAGAGAAAGACAAACAAAAACTGAAGGTAATTACTCATCAGTCAAAAGTAAATTGTGAAATTCAGGAGATGTCCTTGGAAGCACATAAAGAAACTTTCACTTCTGTTACTGTACGGCAGAAAAAGCTAAGGATCAGGCTCAGGACTTAATTAGAAGAGTAGCAAAACTTCAGAGAAGGTATGTTGAAATTCTACCCCCAGCAAGTGTGTGTGTCAAAGTCTGGGCCACCATAGGGAAAGTATGGGGTCTTGAGAGTGGAGTTTGATGAAATGATGTACTTTCATCAATTCTACCTCTGCTAGTGGAAATTGGATCAATTGCCAGAGTTGAGTCACAATATAACCTGGCTAGGAAAGTGCTGGGTGTACTAGGGAAGGAAAGGTCTGTACCTGGAAGAAGCTATAGGACTTAGCTGACATATACCAGTAGGAGTTGGGACCTGATTAATTGGGCAGGATTTTGAGCATGCTGTATCAGGAGAGTAGAGTGTGAAGTTGGGTATGAGACAGTTTTTTTCAGTATGGGAACAGCCTCCTGTGATACAAGATTCAACACCTTGACAATGACCTGGAAGATACTGTCAGCACTCTCTAACGACAGCTCTTACAAGTTTGGAAAAAATAATGGCCCACACGAAGTAAAGTATAAGTGTCAGAACTGCTGAGGCAAGTAGTGGAAAAAGATGAGATCCAAGGCTTAAAGTGGGCATGCTCCGTAGATATATTAGGTAAGGACAGAAAACACACCAGCTGGAGCTTTCCAGAGGAAACTCCAGGTATGATGGATTTAGGGATGGTGAGTCCTATCACATTACCATTTAACTCACCTGTTTAGCTCATTAAGCTCACAGATGATTCTGTTAAGTAACCGTGCATTATCGTAAGCTTAATAAAATAAGTGACTTCAGATGCAGCTGACGTTTCAACTTTCTTCACTGGAAGAATCAATAGAACCCTGCACCTGATAAGCACTTATCAAGTAAGCAACACTTCCCACCAATTTATTTTAACCTGAGCTTGCCAGAGCAGTTTTCTTTTTTTTGACTAAGACTGTGCATCTTCATTGTTTTACATCAGGGCTACATCAAATAGTCTGGGTCTGTGTCATATTTCATTCCACAGAGACATTGATCACCTCTCCATAACACGAGGCATCTTCCTAGGACGTTATTGACATTCAGGGTAAGTCAGAGAGTAACGGACATCCTAGACCCCTTGGTAAGACATTTACATAGCAGAGGGTGAAATATAATCACATAAAACTTCAGATACCTGCCACTGAAACGGAGTTGCAGGATAGTCCAGTGGCCAGGGAATTAAAAGATAGTCTCTCTAAAGTGAAACATGAGTTCTTATACCTTAGATTCCTTATTATTAAGAAAGGGGCACAGCATATGGGAGCAACATATCCCAAATTTGGGTGCATTGCTCCAATTCACTTAATGAGAAGTACATAAAACTATAAAGTTTTGGCCGGGCGCGGTGGCTCAAGCCTGTAGTCCCAGCACTTTGGGAGGACAAGACGGGCAGATCACGAGGTCAGGAGATGGAGACCATCCTGGCTAACATGGTGAAACCCCGTCTCTACTAAAAAACACAAAAACAAATTAGCCGGGCGTGGTGGTGGGTGCCTGTGATCCCAGCTACTCGGGAGGCTGAGGCAGGAGAATGGCATGAACCCGGGATGCGGAGCTCGCAGTGAGCCGAGATCGCGCCACTGCACTCCAGCCCGGACGAAAGAGCGGGACTCTGTCTCAAAACAAAAACAAAAAAACAGAACAAAACAAAACAAACCAAAACAAAAAAACTATAAAGTTTAGAGTCCTGGTAGAGACTGAACTCATAACTAATAAATAGAAAGTATCTATGTGGCTTGAAATACTCTTCATGAACTGCATGTTTCTGATTCAGAAAATGATAGAATTGGATCAAGCCATCATCAAATGAAAGGAGTATATAGGAAATTGGGCTTAGACAGGTCTTAAAGGCATGAAGAAGTTATGCAAGTAGATGGCTCAACCACCCAGTGCACCCATTTGTTTGGCATTACCACCCTTGCCTCAGTCAACGTTTGTGACACATTTATTAAGGAAGAAAATATTTGTCTGTTTTATAGGTGATTGTACCAGAAATAGACAGAAGTGGACTGTCATGGTATTATAGTACCATTCAAGAGTGGCTCCCAAGCAGAGAAGGGAAAAGAAATCCTTTCAGTGGGCAAATGTTCATCCATGTATCTTTCTGGTGTTCCTTTTTGCTGGAAGATAATATAAACAGACATATAAACATACACCGCTTTATGGGTAGTGGCTAAGAATAGATCAAGATAGTCAGGGGCCAGATAGCCCCTGAATCTTGGAAATCAGTAAATGAATAAACCTCTCAGAAGTGCTTCATGGGAATCTCACCAAAGTAAACTCACTGCAAAGGAGGCTTTTAATAACCAGGTGGATAGGATGGGCCTTTCTACTCAGATTATTAGCTTCTCCCCACTACTATTCTGGTGCCTGATCAATGACTTATCAACAAAGAGGTCATGGTGGCAAGAATGGAGATTATGCTGGGTTCAACAATCTGGACTTTCACCAATCCTAGCCTGGCTATCATCACTGTGAATTTAAGTCTGTCAACAGTGGAGAGAAATACTGAGCGGCTAATAAGAAACTATAAGCTGTTAGAACCAACCAGCAACCTGGTTCCATTATGGAGGGGGAAGCAACTCATCCTCACTGGAACAGGTCATTGGGTTGTATCCAGTTTTCATACTTCCTCAGATTTTCTTGGCCCCACCCATCCCACTTGTTTGCTCAATGGAATGCTCCAGTCTGGTCATCACTACCATTGTCTCATCTCAACTGCTGCATGCTTTCCCTTCCTTGAATGAGGGCAAAGGGGAAGCCTACTTTTCCCATCATGTTCAAACTAAATTGAAGCAACCTGCTTTGGAGCATGATATCTGGCTCCCCAGTGACTGCCCAGAGGCACTAAGTAGCACAACTTGGAAGTGTGGGGGAGTTAAGGCCTCAAATGGTGAATTCTGACCAGCAAAAGATAGGGAAACAGAAAGAAGCGGCAGCATAATGAGTGCATATTTGTTTGCATAATATTGGTGGGAGCATGTTGTTGATCCTATTTGTCATTGTTTAGAAGCTCAAGTATACATAGAAGAGTATACATCTATGTTGAGTAGTCAAAAGGAAGGCTTGCTTTGGCTCTGGTGGTTTGGCAGTCAATATTGATTTTAATCACCTGTGTTGCCTTCCTGTGTATTGAAAACTAGAAAAGAATTTTTTAAAGGTACATTTCCAAGTCTTCCTTGCCATGATGTTTTGCTATATAATTTAAGTTCCACTGAAAAGATTCAAAAGATGAAAATATGGAGAAAGTCATTTTTCTGATTTTTTGACTTTCTGTTGGCAAGGACCATTTGGCAACATTGAGATTTTTATGCACTGCTACGGTTTCTAGTCACTAATTTTCATGAATATTGAGAGCCAGCTGCAATTTGCAGCAGTGGTTTTCTCCCTGTGTCACAGCTGTAGCAGTGTCCTTAGCATTTGGCATATAGGAGAAACTCAAAAAGTGCTTACTGAATTGAACTGGATTTCATAGAACTTGTAAAGAAAAACAAAACCAAATTTACGCTGTAGTCCATAAGTGCCAGGGTAGACATCATTTGCAGCCAATAACTGTATTCATCACATTTTGAGCCTCCCTTATTTGTGTATTTTGCTGTTTGTTTTTAACTACATATGTATGCTGAGAAAGAGAGTAAAACAGGGGCTGTGTGCTCCCTCACAATTCAGAAGGGGCTTCCCTCCTCTCCTGCAAGGCACACAGGTCTCCTCTGTTCTGGATAGGTCGGGTAAGGGGCTGGGCAGAGTCTTTTGGTACAAACCATGGTGGATGATTGATGAACAGGCAGTGGGCTGAATGCTGGCAATTGGTGCTCCTGACAGGGCATCAAATCTGTACTGATTCAGCACACAAACCACTTCCTAACACTGATAGGGACTACTTAGAGTCTTTCTATTTCTTTCTCATCCACTCTTCTGTTCACATGGCAGCTCCCTGTTCTCTCCCCTCTCACTCAGTGCATCATTTTTCTAGTCCTGGAGAGCAGTGAATTCTCTCTGCAAGCATGCATCTGAATCTATTCACCTCCTGTTAGACTGGAAGGCTGCTGAAGAATTGAATATTTTAGCTTTCCTTCATAGGCTCTGCATGGGTGACTTGTATCTGCCTTTAAAAACTTGGGAGAGGAAGCCCTCAAGATGTGAGTGAACAAAATCAGTATTTGGTAGAAAAGACACAAACTGATAATTCAAAATATTATTCTACTACAATGTGAATTGCTGTATTGTTTGTTCTTTGTGAGTTGGCAGAACATAATTTGAGAACTGCTAAAATATGTAACATCACTTAACTAGACCCATTAGGAAATATTTCAGTCAAAGCTGGTCTGAAGTATTGGTCTGTTTTAAAATCTGTGTGCCTTCGCAGGTTCCACTGAAACAGGTTACACTCATTTCCACTTAGCAACCATTTATTTAGAATGCTAGGGACAAGTTGTGGTCTTGGAAATTTATCTTATGATCTCAATTTCTTTCCATATTTACCAAGGTTAACTCATATTAAATCACCCAATAAAACCTGAACAAGCATCAATAATATTTTCTCCTTACACAATTTGCTTTCTATTGAAGGCTACATGAAGAGGAGAAGCTCAATTATTTTAAGATAAAAATGTTAGATTAGGTGGAACTCTGCATATTTGCCAGCCATCTGGTTCAGTCACAAACTCCCCAGGAATCCTGAACATATTTGCAACCAAAAATAATTTGAACTTGAATGACTGTTAAATTGGGATGTAAAATGTGGTAACCCAAACTATGCACAGATACTTACAAAGGACCAATTAATAGATTTATTTTGAGCCTTATGCTCTGTGATATTTTATTTTCTTCAGAGATAACTAAAAGGATGCAAATATTTGTTAATAATTGAATAAAAACTCTCCCACCTGTAAAATATATTATAAATTTATCCAAAGTGTCTTCTGCTCCAAGGTTTCAACAAAAACAGAATCAAAAACAAGAATTGCATTGTGTGTAATCTTTCTCATTTGCCAGTTTGCAGGGAAACAGTAGTTAAGTTCCTTATGCAAAGGAAACTCCTATAAAGGAAACGCAAGGTCATTCATGATTAGTCTGGAGACGACAAAGTAACAAACCTAATTTTTGTTTGTGGAATTATTTTCACAATTACATCAGACACACCTCTTCAGCTATCAAGCTGCAAACTTGATGGAAGGTATACTGTGAATAGTGTAAATGAGAGCACATGCTGCTGGAGCTATGAAGGAAATAGAAAACTGTGTACAATATTTCATCTCAAGAAACTGGTGATGTTTCTGTCAAAGGCGTTTGAACCAGAACAACTCCATCTTGAATAGGAGTTGGAGAAAATAAGGCTGAGACCCACTGGGCTGCATTCCCAGACAGTTAGGCATTCTCAGTCACAGGATGAGATAGGAGGTCGGCACAAGATACAGGTCATAAAGACTTGTATCCTTGCTGATAAAACAGGTTGCAGTAAAGAAGCTGGACAAAACCTACCAGAACCAAGATGGCAGAGACTGATCTCTGGTGGTCCTCAGGGCTACACTCCCACCAGCGCCATGACAGCATACATGTGCCATGGCAATATCAGGAAGTTACCCTACATGGTCTAAAAAGGGGAGGCATGAATAATCCACCCTTTGTTTAGCATATAATCAAGAAAAAAGCCACAAAAATGGGCAACCAGCAGCCCTCAGGGCTGCTCCGCCATGCCTATAGAGTAGCCATTCTTTTATTCCTTTACTTGCTTTCACTTTACTCTATGGATTCATCTTGAATTATTTCTTGTGAGAGATCCAAAAACCTTCTTTTGGGGTCTGGATAAGGACCCCTTTCCAGTAACATTTCTGTGCCAGAGATGTCATGTATCAAAATGCAAGTCACCAAGTTCTATGCCAGAACACAGCTGACCTTCAGTTTATAGTAGTACGTCCGGCAAACACCAATTTTAGATCTTGTTAAAATCATTGGTAAGAACCTTCCCCCCACCTCATTAATTACCTAAACTGCATTTACCTTCGCTAAGGAACTGCAGACTATACCAACACAGGCCACATGCTGTGTTCCAGGATTACCATTTAAAGATAATTCAAACTTTTCAAGTATGTAATTGAGAGTGAATAATTTTGAGATATTGACTCTAATTTTGAATCCTAGAGGGAGGATCTTAAATCAATGAAAAAAAGCTTCACTTGCTACAAGAAGATTTGCTAAGGTAGGAAGAAAATATTTTCAGTTCAAATGTTACTGGTCTTACATATTAAAAAACTTTAATCTAGCCAACAGAAAATTTCCAAAGGAGTATGTGTACCTTGAAATTTACATTATATTTCGTTTTGCAACTCAATAAATGTTTGTGAACTTACCATGGCTCAAATTTTGGCTGCTGAGCAGGAACTATTTAAGTTTTAAGTTGATCACCTTATTGAAGAAGAAATAACTTGCTTTGTGCAGAGCATGATATACTTATTATAAGCTTCCAGGCTTGGGCAAAAATTGCTATGTGGTACACTGTATACAAAATTGCTATCTGATGTCCTGTGATGGCAAAGGCAATCACAAATAATGAAGGTGATAATGATGAAGAAGATGATGATGATCATAATTGATGATTGCTGATGAAAATAACATTATCAAACCCTTACTATCTGCCAAACACTCTTAGAAGCACTTACACACACTAATGAGTTTAATCAGCAAATAATCTTAACCAATGAGGTAAATGCTGAGATGAGCTAGTTTTTCTCTGAATCTCTGGCACTGGTAAAAGAACTGCTAATAAATAAGAAATTAGGGTAGCTGAAATACCTAGGCACTTCCTGGAGAAGCTCAACCTTGATGGAGCCCATAGTGGGTGGTTGGCTTAGGAAGGAGCATGCTTATCTGGCTCTGGTGACATTAAGGCCGGAACTTGGTTGTGGCCACCTCATAGCAATGTAATAAAGCTCCACTGGGCTGCAGTATAGCTTCTTTAGTCCCCTTCTGTCTGATCATTCACTTTATAACAAAAAACTCAGCCAGTTCTCTAGAACAGTACTATTTGCTATCTTGGGGATGTAGAGAAATGTGTGTCTTGTGTTTTGAGTTGTCACAATGATTGGAATTCGGTTATCACTGGCAATGAGCTACTGGAGGAATGAGGGATGTTAAAGTGTCTTAAAAGCTAAGATAGTCTCAGATGGTAAAGAATCATTTTATCCAAAATGTCCATGGCTCTCCTTTGAGAAGCAATGATGATGGATGATTCAGGCCCTCCTCAAGTGACATCCAGACTGGCTTTTACAGTGGCAGAACTGGAATAGAAAATGGTGTGGAAGGGAAGAAATTACAGAGTCAAATCTGGAATATTTTCCCTCAATTAAAAAAAAAAAATTGTTAGGCTGCAATGAGAATGTACTAGTATTGCAGTACATTTATTTGTTCAATAATTGTTTTGGAATACATCTTTGCGGTGGAAACTTTAGAAGTAGGAGGGAAATATATTTGATGGACGTATTGAATGAATTTCCTTTCAGGCATATTATTATTATCATCATCGTTATTATTATTATTATTATTTTGAGACAGAGTCTCGCTCTGTCATCCAGGCTGGAGTGCAGTGGCACAATCTTGGTTCACTGCAACCTCCACCTTCTGGGTTCAAGCGTTTCTCATGCCTCAGCCTCCTGAGTAGCTGGGATTATAGGCACACACAACCACATCCAGCTAATATTTTGTATTTGTAGTACAGATGGGGTTTTGCCATGTTGCCTAGGCTTGTCTTGAACTCCTGAGCTCAGGCAACCTGTCCACCTGGCCTCCTGAAGTGCTAGAATTACAGGTGTGAGCCACCGTGCCCGGCCCTCAGGCATATTAATCGATTGTGCATAGTAGACATCATACAGACAGCACGTATTTTATTTATTTGTTTATCTGTTTATTTATTTATTATACTTTAAGTTCTGGGATACATGTGCAGAACGTGCAGGTTTGTTACATAGGTATACACGTGTCATGGTGGTTTGCTGCACCCATCAACCCATCATCTACATTAGATATTTCTCCCAATAGTATCCCTCCCATAGCCCTCCACCCCCGACAGGCCCCAGTGTGTGATGTTCCCCTCTTTGTGTCCATGTGTTCTCATTGTTCAACTCCCACTTATGAGTAAGAACATGCAGTGTTTGGTTTTTTTTCTTGTGTTAGTTTGCTGAGAATGATGGATTCCAGCGTCATCCATGTCCCTGCAAAGGACATGAACTCATCCTTTTTTTATGTTTCATAGTACTTCATGGGACAAAGCATATTTTAAAATTGCTATTTTGATTATTTGCTTTAGAATGGAGTCTTTCAGAGCCTCACATCAATAGTGTATACTTATAAATTCTGGGCTTCTTTAAGGCTTCTATATGTAAAACACCATTAAATATTTACCTCTCTATAAATATTTAAAGGAATAAGCTTTAATTATATTTCCAGTGTTCCATTTATCTTTGCATTATTCCAAACAAAATTGGAGGGAATTTATTTATATTACATGTCAAAACTGTCTTGTGAAGGGATGCTTTAGCTAATATTACAGAAAATGATAAGCCAAAGTATGACTCTTTGGTATGCTAAGTACTTTTAACTAAAGGAGATTAGAAGGCCTCAGAAACAGCCTCAGAAGCAAAGTCTCTCTCTGACCTCTTGCCCTCCTGTCTCCTGTCCCTCCTTCTCACTTGAAGTGAGTAATAGAAACTGGAATTCATCTTCCTCTTCCCTAAAGCAAACCATAAAACCTCAAAAGGTCACTCTCTGCCTTCTCCTTCAACAGTCTCATTCCAGCGGGGTCCTGCCCCATACCCAGAAGGAAGGAAAGCCTCACAGCCAGAAGAATCTGCATAGACAGGCCTTGTGGGTTTCCAGCCTCGGTCTATTACCATTAGATCATACTCTCTGTCCAATCACATTTCTATACGGTTATCTGTTTTTTATCAAACCTAAGCATATGATAAGTTTCCCTTGGGTCTTTGGGTCTTTATTTCTGAAAGCTCTCATGTCACATAAAACTTTGATGAGGGCCGGGCACGGTGGCTCAAGCCTGTAATCCCAGCACTTTGGGAGGCCGAGGCGGGTGGATCACGAGGTCAGGAGATCGAGACTATCCTGGCTAACATGGTGAAACCCCGTCTCTACTAAAAATACAAAAAACTAGCCGGGCGTGGTGGCGGGCGCCTGTAGTCTCAGCTACTTGGGAGGCTGAGGCGGGAGAATGGCGTGAACCCGGGAGGCGGAGCTTGCAGTGAGCCGAGATCACGCCACTGCACTCCAGCCTGGGAGCACAGCGAGACTCCGTCTCAAAAAAAAAAAAAAAAAAAAAAAACAACTTTGATGAAATACATTTATAACGTTATGCTATTCCCTTGTTAACTTGCATTTTGTTATAGGAGTGTCAGCCATGATCCTTATGATGGGCAGAGAAGCTATTACACCTTTCTGCCCTTCATTAATACGATGTAGGCATTTCTGTAAACCAGCTGTCGTAGAGATAGCTTTTCTCCATGGACTTTCTACAGCATTAGGCTGCAGTCTCTAGTCACTGTTAGGCTGCTTACCTGCCCAAGAGTTTTCAGGTTTCCAGAGTACATCCTGAATAGTGCTCTCCCACCAAAATGTCAAAACGCTGATGTCTGAAATTTATTCTCTGACCCTTAGAATGAAGTCAGCTCTGAATGAATTTTCATACTTCATCAGTTTTCTATATTTTTTGATAACTAAGTGTTATTATATTTTTAGTGCACCTCTCTAATTAATATTTATCCTTTTTAATTTGGTAAGATACTTGCTTATTACCCTTTCTTTAGATTAGTCTTCCCAGTGGAAAAGATACAAAATAGGACTTTATTTCTTTTGCACAGAAGTATGCTTGTCTGAAGCCTCTGTGTCTTTAGCTACGTGTCTTTTCTTTGTGTGCTCTAAAACTAGAGTAGGAAGAAGGCAGGCCCTAGTCCCCCGGCACAAATGCTGGGCCTTAACTTGTGTCTCTGTGCTCTGTAGGAAAGCCACAGAATTCAGGAATCTAGAGCATGGCTGAAGGAGTTATTAGGCTAACCCTCCTAGTGGGATCATCCAACATTTAAAGAAGTTTATTATTGAATTTTACTGTTCATATCTCTCACCTGTATCAGGGTGAGTTATAGCAGACTCCAATAGCTATACTATCCCCACAGGTCAGTTTAAACACTCGCTAAATTAATTAATCAATCCTGGAAAATATGAAATGTATAAAACTGTCTTTAAGAAAACTATAAGTGATATTCCTAAAACTCTGGGTATGATGATCTAATTTTGATTAAGAACTATAATTTATTCACATACATAATGATAAATATGATATTTTAAAACAAAATTTGTGTCATTTTGTCCCTAGATATTTGGATTATGAATTATAATAAATTTTCATTTTCTTTTTGTGCTTATCTGATTTTTTTCAATATTTTTTCTATAAATATGTATTCAGTTACAAGAAAATACAAATTGTCAAACTACCTTGATAGCACTATGCTAGCCCTTGCAGTGAGGTTGAAGGATTATTAAAATAACATTATGTAGTCTATGCTTTTAGAAACTTATAATTTGATTTATTGACCAAGGACATATGCAAACAAAAATTGAAGTAATTATATATTAAAGATTTAAAGAGTATAAAAAACAATAAACATATTTTGAGGTAGTATGTAATGATAAGTGACAACGAAGTTTCTATCTTTAAATAATCTTATTTATTTATTAGAAAATAAACCTTATGATGTATTTTGATCCCCTTTGTTAGAATGAGAAAACTGAGGACTGTTTTTCGATCTGACTTGTAAACCTATATATAGATTATAACATAATAACAGCTAATATTTACAGAGTGCTTATTGTGTGCCAGGAACCGTTCCATGTTTTCCCATGAGGTTAAGTATGATACAATGGTTAAGAGGGCGTTTCCTTGAAACTTCTGCTTAAGTCTTCACTTTGCTATTTAGAGAAGCCATGTGAACTTGGGCAAATCATTTATCCTGACTGGGCCTTCATTTCTTCATTTTGAAAACTAAGGCAATAATATCTGTCTTACAGGGTATTAAGTGGATTAAATAAATGGCATACATAAAATAGCGCAAATGTGGTATTGTGTTAGCTATTACCACAATATATTAACTCATTCAAATTTTATAACAGTATCAGGCAAGCATTAATGATATCATTAATATTAATATGTCTACTTTTAGATAAAGAAATCAAGGCCAAGAAATGTTAAATGATTTACCCAGAGATACTAGGTGGCAGGGCTAAATTTGAACTACGGTACTATCACTCTAGTGTCTATGCTTGGAACCACTCTATTGAACTGTGTCTTCCAATTATAAACAGTCCAATATCTTTAACGTTATGAATAAGTTGCCGATAAGTAACAAGTAATGCATGTCTTCATTATGCCATAAAATAAATATGCTTTTGATTATCTACGTAACACATGGTATTAGAGTTTTAATAAGTAAAGAGTTGTCTCTGGTATTTGGTAAACTAATTTAATCAAATCATATATTATTAGTGAGGAAAAGGGTAGAATTCTCTCTCCTCTCTCCTCCTTCTACCCTCTCTCTCTGTCTGCCTCTGCATTCCACACTCCCACCCATTCTTCTACCTAGCTAGAATTGTGTTGCTTTTGTTTGCCTGAGGGTCAGTGTTGGTAATGGAAACCTCACAGTGAATTCACATCTTTTTCTCTGAGATATAATTGAAATCTCAGAAGTCATTGACTTCAATGTGGAGTTCAAATTCTTATTCCAAAATATTTTGCATGATTATTGCCATACCCTTAACATTTCAGTACTTTATATGGGAAAGGGTTTGATAATGTAAATGGTTTAAAATAGTTTTATTTGAAGGAGTAACAATAATAGGGTAGGCACATAATTTATTTGACATATATTTGCTAATGTAATCAGAACTATCACTGGAAAAGAAGGCAAATCAAAGCAATTAAATACTTATGCTTGAAGAATATTCTAAGTTCAATAAAATTTAAACCAATTAGAGAGTTTTTAAATTATTTTAAATTGTGAGTCATAAATATCAACCTAATTATATATCTGTGGAATGGCTTTGTTTTGTGACCCTAAAATAGTTAAATCCAGTGGTTCTCACCCCTGGCTGCATGTTAGAATCACGTTAGAATGGGGCATGGGGGTTAAAAATCCTGATCTCCACTTTACACCATTGACCATAATCTGTCGGGGAGGGACTCAGACCTCATTTTTCTGCAGATTCCCAAGTGATTCCAATATGCTGAGTACAATTGCTTTAACAGATTCCTGAATGTTCATGTACACTGAACTGAAAGTTTGGCTCTTCAAAGGCATTCTATTAGAATAGCCGAATTTGCTTCTCAGCCACTTGAAGTTTGGCTCTCATCGTAGGAGCAAGCATCTTCCCATAGAGAAAGGATGTTCAATTTGGCAGAACTCTGAGCACAGGAAGAACCATGAAGGACATTATTTGTCTTTTCCCTGGGCTTGCAGCAATCATTACACACGAACATGTTTATTTATTAGAATAATAAATGGTTTTGTTTTTAGATTCACATGCAAGAATCTCAGCATCTTCAAAGAAGGACCTTTCATAGTCTCTAAAATCTCAAACTCACTTGTATTTTACCTTTCCTTGCTCTCTGCATGTATATGAATTTTGGCAGGTAGAATTTTCATTAATTAAAATCGAAGAAATATTTTTTTCAAATAATGTTTTAAAAGACCCAGATATTTCCAACAGATGAAAAGCCGGCAATTGGGTCCCTTGCTTTGAAAGAAAAATACAAGGATACAATATTCTTAGAAGTCTATTTCTTTCCAAGAATCTTACATTTGTTGTTAAAGCCAATAGCTTCATTGTCAGGTAATAGCAAATCAGAGCTTTCTCTCTACCCTGGGGGTACTCTCCTGAATAAATGGAGCTCAGGCTGCTGTCAGACACCAACTAAATTAAAGAGCCATCTTTTAATAGCTGAAGCATGAAGCTATTATCTTCCTGAATATACCACCTACTGGGAAGCAAAGACTACAGAACCATCTTAAGACATGCCTCTAAATAATCCTAAATGGAGGGCTCAAGAAGTAGAGATAGGAAAGGAAATATCTTCTTCTTACACTTCTGGTGTCAGTTTCTTCTTAGTTCATTTTCTTCCTCATATTCTCCAATAATCTGGGCTTTTATGACTCCTCTTATACATCTACCATCATAGACAGGGTCCATCCTGCACAAGAGTAGTCTTATTATAATATTAAGCTCTGTCACTCTGTAGGAAAGTAAGGACATCACAATAGTTTACTTTTTTATTTAAACATTATGAAACTCTGTAAGATCCTTCAATATTAGTATCAAGCAAGTTTCATATAAGACCAGGCCATAATATACAAAAATTGCTGGCAAGGTGAAGATATCATCCATCTGTGTAAGAACTGAAACACTGAAAGTAAATGATTTAATTTCATATTATTCTTGGACTTTTTTCTTCTCCAAGGCAATTAATGTATTGCAAGTAAGTATGGGAAAAATTTTAAGGTACATTTTTATGTACCTTAAAATTGTCAATGTCCATGACAAACTCATTTAGGTGTGTTTCTGTTCAAGTCATTGCACCAGCAATAGATCCTTGCACTCAAGCATTCATTTCTGTATATCAGAAAAATCCAGAAACTATTTTTTATGTTGAAAATCCAGAGCAGGCATGGAAATATTGCAAAATATATTCCTTGTTATTGGAAGTGTAAAGTGCTAGAGAGAAGAACTTAAGTATGAAAAGAAAAACCTTTCTTTTAATTCAGCACTCATGATTAAGTTATAAAGCATTTAAAATGTGTTAATCTAATCAACACCACCATAGATTTCTGGGATTGCTGAACTGGTGGGCAAAATAAATTATGCTTTGAGTCATACACAAAGAGAAAAAAGTCAGTATATTTTGGGATAATACTATAGTTGATTTAGTGACATCATATATATGCTCTTTTTTTTTACTTTGCAAGAGTAGTAGGAAATGAAAATTGTACGTATTTACAATTTGAAGTCAAATGTATCAGGACAAGAATGATTAAATGCCTTTTTTTTTTTGGAAATAATGTATTTACAGAGTTTGACACAAAGAAAAATAGCTAAGATTCTACAACTCAGAAGAATTAAAAGATACTTCAGTAACACAAAATTGACTTTTAATGTACCAGTTCATTGTATCTTACAGAAAATGAAAACATTTTTTTTTTTTTGGTAATACAGATTGATTCTTCTCCTCAAATTTATACTTGATGTCTATTAAATGCCTTTAAATATTGGTTTTCTTTTAATCAGGTGGCTTAATGACTTTTGTATTTTTCATCTCTTTCGTTGTACATCCATTGCCGCTCTGGCAGTAGTGAGCTATGATACAGTTAACTTCTTAACAAAACGATGTCAGTTATCCATTGATATTTCTTAATGCATTCTATGCTAAAAACTGATAAGTGATTCCCTTTTAATCCTCCCCTCCTTAGTGGTCAGCTACTCCATGAGACCACCATATTCTTTGGAGTACTAAAATCAAGAAACCCAGAATGGCTGCCAGCAACCAAATTGGAATCTCCTTTGAGTCTACTTCTAATTGCCAAAATAAAAAGTGACTATATTATTGCATAAAATAACACTTTAACAGGTACCGGCCCCCTTTCCATGAGAGAAAGTTTAAATTTACAAATGCCATATTTGGCTTAAAATTACTGTGATACAATATGGCAGTACTCATTTAAAGATGGCTTCCAGTGTTAATGTGAACAACTTATTTTCACTCTTATATTGTCTTTTTATTTGAATTGCTTCTTTTTGTTTGGGTTTTCCAATGCAGATGTCTCAGTGAAATGTGCAGATATACTTTGTTCCTTACACGGTCACCAGTGTTAATTATGGACAAATACATTAGAACAAGGGTTCCTAGCCCAGCCTCCCATCTAATCTCTTTGATACTCTTGGAATCTAAGTCTGAGGAGCGATTTCTGAATTAGCCAGTGTTGTACCAAACTTTCTGTTAGAAATTGTATTAGAATAACCTTTCTTTTTCAGACATGCTCAATGAGACATCTTGGGTAATGAAGTAGGAAAATAGACATTTGGTGGAAAAACAGCAAAATGAGAACATTAAAAAGACTAATTCAAGTAGGAGTATAAAGGGCATGGAAATTCTGATCCTTTGAGCAAAATGAGAAGACAAAAATTCTGCTCAGCAGTATTCATTGTGTTAAGATTTTTTTGTTTTTTACACGAATGGAAAAATGATGTGTAATTGCCATAGATTTTAATCAGCTAACAGTCACTCCAGAGATTTTGATCAGCACCAATTCCTATACTAGTAAGTATTTAAAAGTTAAGAAATACTACTACATTTAACATTATAAAGGTAGAGTTCCGGACATAACTGAAAATTAGATGCTTGCTTCAATAGAAATTTGTTCTACTTGTATTTCCAACAAAATTATCAGAACATACATAATAACAGTTCAAGTATGGACTTCTTCCAGTGAGCTAGCCCCCATATTTGAGGTGTTAAAGTTGTTATTTGGGAGAAAGTCCCCTCTTTAAATAACATATCATCTTATCCTAGACCATTTAGGTATCTTCTTTAATTTAGAAGTGTAAGTTCTATTTATACCACCAGTGTTTGAGTTTAAACCTTACAAAATCTTTGGATTTATAGTTTTGTACAGTTTGCATATCAAACCTTACTTAAAAATGTGCATGCATAACATTGTCATCTTTTAATATTAAAGCATCTGAAAATTTTCAGGTATGTTTTTGATCAAAGAAAGGACCTACTTTTATTACAGTATTTTGTCTGAATAATATATGATTATAGTTATGGTTTCATGGACTTCCAATTGTTCTATACCTTCCACACACGTAACTCTATCTTTATAGAGTAAATTTATTAGAATTATTACAGAGCCTTAAATGCAACCACAATCCATTCAGGAAACAGATTTATTTACTCATGTTCATGGGAGGAAAATCTACATAAAAACATTCATGAAAGCATACCAGCTATGTCATACTTGGATTATTATAGTAAATCCCATTTATTAGAATTCATTGTGAAACAATGGGAAACCATGAAATGTAATTTGAATACAAATATTGGTCCCTGTGGGGTCTCAGCAGTCATAAAAATATAGGAAAACAGAGCTTTATTTAAGATTGGAGCTGCTAATGTGGAAAATTGTGTTTTGAAGCTGGACTTAACCATTTATTCAAAACCCTGAAGATTTTAGTGTAAACTCTTTGATGACAGCTTCAGCATTTAATTTAAGCCAGCAAGGATGACCAGCAAGGAAAGTGACATCATTAACCACATTTTCTATTTGGGATAAGGTTTAGAACTACACCGTTGACTTTTCCCCCCAAACACAGGCACTAGTTGGGTTTTCTAGTGTATATACAAATAGGAATAATAAGAATTTTGAAAGTTGGGTCTTTGTTTCTGCATTAGGGATTCCTTTTATAATGTAATTGATTTTCATATAATGTAAATATGGAATATTAAATAAGTTTAAAGTTATTTTTATAGGACAATAACATTTCATAGGCTAACAGAAAATCAAGCTGCTAAATTTTACAATTTTTCTGTCCAGCAGTTTATCTATATAACTGCCCTGAGTAGATGCTAAATGCTGCTTAGCAAATGGCCCTTAGAATTTAAATACAACTCAGTAAAGCTACTCAAAAGATAAAACAATTCCTCTCAGACATGTGTAATTTTAATTACAAGAAGGTAGAAGTCTTTCATTGGTTAAATATTATCTGCTTATTTATGTGTCATACTTCATATAAATGGGATTATTAAGGAGTTTTAACTGTGCTTGTTACTATGGATTGGAGTTCATATGAAATTTTTTTTTTTTTTTGGTCAAAAAGGCAGGATTTTAAAGAGTAAAATATTCTGTCTATTGGAGACTTGAAATATTAACTTTTAGAAAGGTATAGATTGTTCCCTTGTGAAACTGAGTTTTGTATAACCTCTCAGTTTATGTAAAGAAGCCTGTATTTCAAATTTGTTGCTCTAATTTGTTTATTGTAGTGCATTTCAAAATTGTACAAATGTGTAAAGTTTGTGCTTGTAAAACCTGCTGCTCTGAGTAGCTTTACTTTCCTTAATTTAATCCTAGCAATTCTCAAGCTATTGCATGCCCCGTTCATGAAAGGATACTTTATTGGGATGATACAGCTTAAAGAGTTTGGCTCTAAGTCTCCTTACGTAGAGCTTCCCTTAAGTTTATATTAATTTATAATATATATTGAATGATAGCTTTACAAAAAACAAATCAATGAATTGATCTTTATGAAAATGACTCTTTACAGTAAGTAAAAAAGGGTTATCACAGTTTTGGTAACTTGCATGAGTTCATATTGGAAAAAAAAAACACCTTTCACATGTTCTTTATGACTTTAAAACTGATGTGCTCTAGGGGCACATTCAGTTGTATGCTCTGAAGCAGTAGACACCATACAGCTTATGCTTTTTATCTGGGAAACCCACGAAGCGCACTGCAGCCTCAGTAGGACTGCAGTGCCTTCTTGGCCTAGAGATAGGGTAGCGGACGCTGCCATCCGCCAACCAGCCCGCATCACAGCGGTCATATCCAAGAAGTTTCCAGGCAGCAAATATCTGGCCCACTTTGGCAATCTGAGCACCATCATTGAGACAAGCTTGTACCGCTTCATCATAGGTCAGTTTGGTGGGGTGGATCAGATAGTAAAAACGGCCTGTAGAGAGAAGGAGACAGAGTCAATGGGCTGGTCTTCAGTTAAGCCACACAGAGATAGAAGGAGCCAAAGACGGAAGTGTTTCTCAATGAAGGGGGATATAGAGCAATGTTTGTAAAGTTTTGGGAACATAGAAATGTCAATTAAATGTAGTGTCCCTAGGTCACTTCCATTAAATTAGTTTTTCCCTTGCCCCTTAATATGTGTCCAGACATGCCCCTTTTATAGCTTTAAAAAGAAAAGGGAAATGGCAGATACAGTTTCTGTTAGCTAATTAGTGACTAAAAGAGCCCTTCTGTGGCACTAGGGAAGACAGAATTCCATGTTAAAAGCAAGGGCTATTTAAATTCTAGCTGTAGCAACACTGAACCCCAGCACAAGTTTCTGGAGAGGCAAAATTTGAATGTGAAAGGATCAAAACACATTCCTGACATAAAAGTCCATTTAAAAAAATCAAAAGCCCTCAAGTCCTTTTCATTACAGGTATCAATTAGACATTATTCTCATTCAAAGACTACGTATGAAAATGCATAAAATACAGGAAGTCACTTGCCACAGATAATACGTATTCAGAATGTAAACTTAGTCTGTGTTGGTTCACTAGCAAAGAAGACAAATTTGTTTAGTTTTTTCAACTTCCATTTGTTGAAACCCTGACACCTAACTATTTCTCGATTTCACTAGAAAGACAAATTAGTCTCGATCACTTATTGAACAGTGTTAATTACTGAGATTCCTTCAATATGTATTAAATATGTGTAAAATGTGTAAAATATGACTTCAACTGACTGAAAGTGATAAATACATACAGACTGAAGATTTTCTTATGCATCTTAGTTTTTGGTTGAATCTAATCAGCCTCTCTTACCTGATTAGAGATTGTAATATGATGTTCCCCTGCCCCTCATTAGATATAGGTTACTGAAGTATAAATTAATGCTTGCCAGTTCTTTCTAGACTGAGATGATGTGATTTGGAGAAAGGGTAGTGGCCACTGGAACATTAACCAGAGGTTAAGTACCATCATCTATACCAGAGTTCAGCAAACTATACTGGAACATTAACTAGAGGTTAAGTACAATCACCTATACCAGAGTTCAGCAAACTATAGCTCAGGGGTCAAAAACTGGCCTCCTACCTGTTTTTGTAAATGAAGTTTTATTGGAATACTGCCATCTCCATCTGGGTTTAGTATTTTGATGGCTGTTTTTGTGCTATAACATACACACTTACAATGAGCCGTTGCAGCAGACACCATATGGCCAGCAAAGCCAAAAATATTTATGATACGGCCCTTTATAGAAAAAGATTGTTGGCCAGACACAGTGGCTCACGTCTGTAATCCCAGCACTTTAGGAGGCCAAGGCTGGCTGATCATGTGAGGTCAGGAGTTGGAGACCAGCCTGGCCAACATAGTGAAACCCCATGTCTCCAAAAAAAACAAAGCAAAACAAAACAAAACAAAAAACAAACCACAAAGCCAAAAAACAAAAATTAGCTAGGCGTGGTGGCACACACCATAGTCCTAGCTACTCAGGAGGCTGAGGAGGGAGAGTCACTTGGGAACCAGGGAGGTGGAGGTTGCAGTGAGCCCAGGTCATGCCACTGCACTCCAGCCTGGGTGACATACAGGGTGATACCTTGTCTTAAAAAAAAAAAGAAAAAGATTGTTGACCCTTGACCTATAATCTCTTTCTATTTTTCCCAAAGCATATCACCAGGGACCTAAAATATAAATGATGGGACCAGGGCTTGCTTTGTAGGTGTGTGACCTGTGTCCTCACACAGGGCGCCACATGGAGAAGGGCTCTGCATTTAGTTTAATGCTCTGCTGTCACCATCTTAAAGTTTTTAACATTTTTGAACAAGGAGCTCCACATTTTCTTTCCTTGTTTGTTTGTTTATTTATTTATTTATTTATTTTTTTCTTTTAGAGATGGGGTCTCACTATGATGCCATGTCTGGTCTCAAACTCCTGGTCCCAAGCAGTCCCCTTGCCTTGGCCTCCCAAAGTGCTGGGATTACAGGCGTGAGCCACTGCACCCAGCCCACATTTTCATTTTACACTGGGCCACACAAATTATGTGGCTGGCTCTGAACAGAGCAAGAGAAGGGTTGAGAGGAGTATGAATAAAATGAATCAGTCATCAACACTGCTGCAACCTTTCCTTCTGCTTTCACCTTGAGAGTTAGTTCTACTTTCTTTTTCTTGCTTATTCCCCACTTTGTCCTGAGTTCTGTTGATCATCTATGAATAAGTGTATATGTGATTGTGAGAGGGACAGCATGGGTAATAATGAAGGCACACTTACTTTGAGAGAACCATATCCTACGGAGGGCACACACTGGCAGCATCATCTTTGACAACAGGTAACAGACCTCAAACCACATAACAGTTTCAACTATTTCATATAAAAATGGGATGAAATAAAATGTAGGAGTACTGAGAATATGTACTTGTGCTTGACTTATGTGGATGTTTAAAAATTATGACACTCAAGAACTTTTTATATCTTTTAAGACTAGAGCAAAACTTCAAAGCTTGTTTTTGTTTGTTTTTCTAAGAAGATAAGATTAAAAGCCAAGTGTAGTGTTATAGTATGGAGTAGTCTCTGAGACAAGAAAGAAGGCAGTACAGTTATTATCTTACCATTGAAATTGGATGTAAAACAGAAAACATCATATCTGCTTTTATCTTTATCCCAAAATCCATAGTTCCTGACTCCAGGCACCGTGTTCTGGCCCCCACAGGGCTCTCTGGGCTTTGTGATGGGATATTGCACAGAGCCGTCACTAAGCCAGCCGGCGTTGCACCAGTCCAGCCCGCCCCGCCAGGCGTCGTACAGCTGGTCGAAGGAGGCGATCACAGCATCCTGGTCCAGACACGCCTGCTGAGCCTCGTGAAAATTCAGATTGTAGCGCCCCAGTCGTGGAAAGTAAGGGAATACCACACCTGTGCAAAGGAGAAAGCAAGGAGTCATTAGAAGCCCCAAAACTAACAACTCTGAGCAAATCCCACCTAGCTGGTGAAAAACACAACAGACCCTCCGTCAGATGAGACAGTAGTTTTTCGTCAACTAGCAACTGTTTCTCATGATCCCTTTCCCCTTCAAGCAGCCTGTCAGTTCTGAGAATCTCATGATCAGCTTTTTTGTTTGATAGCTTCAGTGATTTACTGCTTTGGCTATGAATTCAACTTAAACCTTAAAATTCGCCTTTCTGAAGACATCTGTCCGCAGATTACAGTTTCCAAATAGCCCTCCCTGAGAACTTACCATTTACTGCCAGTTTCTAGCCCTATAATGGGTTACTACTGAGCTCCGTCACCCAGGGAAAAAGTCAGTATTGAACACTAAGAGTTGGTGGCAGATATAGAAATAGTCAGTGTTGAATACTAAGAGCGGAGGGGACGTAGTGCTCAAAGGCAAGGTATTTATCAAAATTCACAATGTTTTTCTTAGTAACTTTTCCTATATAATTAGTTATTAGTTTTATGTAGTCTTTTAAATGTATAAAGAAGCATATTAACAAATGATTCAAATGTAGATAAAAAACTCTTTTACATGGTCTTCTAATAACTTGCAGATAAGTAACCTTCACTTAGAGGGGATTCTTATTTGGAGAAACTTGAAAGCAAACTTGTCCAACCCATGGCCCACGAGCCACATGTGGCCCAGGACAGCTTTAAATGCAGCTCAATAAAAATTTATAAACTCTCTTAAAACATTATGAGTTTTTTTGTGATTTTCTTTTCTTTTTTCTTTCTTTCTTTCTTTTTTATTTTTTAGCTCATCAGCTATCATTAGTGTTAGTATATTTTATGTGTGGCCCAAGACAGTTCTTCTTCTTCCAATGTGGCCCAGGAAAGCCAAAATATTGGATACCCCTGCTAAAGTGGATTCCTTTGCATATCTAACAAGAACATAATTAAACAATCTTATTTCACATCAGACAGATCTGTACGGTGAGGCACGCCTCCATAGAAAGCATCATGATACTCTTATATGTTTACTTTTAATGTAGCCCTTAATGCTATTTTTTTCCTGCCCTTAAATAGCACGACTAAAATAAGGGCTTTAATTTAAAAGTATTTCCATTACTATTTTTCAACTTCCACATGTGTATATTGCAAACTGAAAGTAAGGGGTTTGAAACATTTTTATTATAAACAGGAAAAAAAAAAAAACTTCTCTAAGCTTGTTGTATAAAAGGTAGGTACAGAATAGACATCCATTGATTGACTAATGCCAAATAATTAAGTTAAATATTTTGAGGACAAAAGTTCCTTAGCAAATGTGAACAGTGTGACTTGGCATTTGATTTTGCCTGGGAAGATGTATGGCTTTCCAAAACATTTCTTTTGGTCAAATAATTATGGGAGGTGACTGAGCTGTCTCACAACACTCTGCCCAATTTCTTTAAAGCCTAAGGATTACCAAATAAGAAAGCAAAGTTACATCACTTGCTGAACTTTGAAAAGGACTACTGTGTCAGAGTATTTCTCCCATGGTTATTAAAAGATAACTAATTTAGAATCATTATTCAAGGGCTTGCCTTGAATTTTTGAATATAATTAGAAATAATTAGTATTTTAGCATGTGGAATGCAAACATTTGTCCCACTGACACAGTAATTTGGTGAGTTATAGCACATGTGCTATTTTACGAGACTGCAGATGCTATTCAAGATGAAGTACAAACTCACTAATAGCATAACCATATACAGGAAATATTTCTTTACTAAATTGTCCTAGAAGACACTACAAGAAGAAATTTCAATGGCCTTAAATCAAGTCACATCCACTGAAGGCCTCCGTAGGACATGTTTGTCCCTGTAGGGCAATCCAGCTGGCACCATCCATGAAAGGCAGAGATCCAAGAAGGCTTCCTGATCTCATTCTGCCTTCTCAGGTTCTTGGCTGAAGGATCTATAAGCTGAATCAGAGCCAAAAGGAAGGAGTAAAAGCCTCTCTTGGTTGCCACTAACTCCTGTGGTGATGGGGAGGGAAGGCCTGGACATGGTTCTATCTAAGGAGGGCTCTGTCCAGGCACTGAGCTGGGAACCCAGTAAGTGCTGGGAAAAAACTATTATGGTGCCCTGATCCCTCATATCTTTTATCCTCTTTCCTCGGCAACCCTGGGAGTGCTGATGAAAAGGAAAATATTCAATTTATTCAGTAGACATTCCCTTTTTGGCTAGATCTTAAAGTGACAGAAAATCTCAAAGTGTCTGAACCTGAAGAGAGAAAGAAACCAGTGGGGTTGACTTCCATTTCCAAAATGGCTGAAGATGGTAATATTGGAGAATGCAGAATATTTTAATTTATATTAATTTTAAAGACCTGGAAAATCTTTCAGGTTTAAATTCACTGTAGTGTATTTTGGTAGACTCTCATAAATATCGGGAAATTTTTTTCTCTAGTAATTTGTCCTTGATTAACCACTGAGCATTACTTAGATATGATTGATTTAGCTCCACATCCAGTGCTATATATTTTTATTTGAGTTGTTTTCAAATTTAACATAATTTCATACAATCATGTTTTAGAGTCAAAGTGAAACTTATGTTAAAATTTTAGTATTTTTCAATTGTAAGAATTGTCAACTAAGTGTTGTATCAGCTCAAAAGATTTACTTAACAAATGTGAATTACTGTTTGATATGCTGGAAATAACATATTCCAAGTAAATCACGGTAAAGCTCTATGCTTTACTCAAAGTTTGAAAACTTTCCCTATATTCTACAAATTTCACATACACCTTTCAACAGCAAGATGTCTCTTACCAGCAGGACCATTTTTGGAACTTCATGATTGTTAGTATTTTATTTGTTTACTTGTTATACTTCTGGCTAGCTAAGATTTTAACATCCAATTGCAGCAACCTTCTTGGCTCTGTAGAAAAAATGTGCAATTCTTACAGCTGAATTATGGAGCAAATGGTTGCTTTTATCCAGTGTTGCAAAAATAAGAAAAGTTAAACTTTTATGGATGGGAAAGAAGGTGGTATGATTATCCAAGAAATAACTGACTAATTTATCCTTCATACTTATATGTCAAAATATAATCAAAAGGGACATGTAAAAGTTAAAGTAAGTTTTAATAATTATATAAAGTAAATATTTCTAGTAATAAAAAGGCAGAGACCATATAGCATAAATAATATTACCTTCCTTAGTGCCTGTCATAGTGCTTATCAGTGCTATGCACATATCTGAAATTGTGTTTCTCTTTCTGATAGTTCTCAGACTATAATTTTGTATATTTAGCCCCATTTTCACCAATGGAAGATGAATACAATGGAAGTTTGGAAGCATAAGTGTCATGTTTTTCATATCATTATTTGTGTATTTATTGTTTGCTGCGCTCAGTTGAATTGCTGATTCTGTAGTCCAAGCTTCTCCCTCAATTCCTAGGGACACTCTTTTGTTATATCTGTATAAAGCTTGTTGCTTGTTGGGTGCTATTTCTAGGTAGGTAATTGGTGGCAATCAGAGGGCTCTGCCCTATCCAAGATTCTGTATGAAAATACTGTGTTTCCATATCTAATTCCAACTCAAATGGAGGTCAGTCTTTGTTAAGGATTTACAATTATTATTATTATTTTTTTGTCAGTGTGATTATACGGACAGTTCTTAAACAACAACTGACAGCAAGGCACTGTGCTTGGTACTCTAGGACATAGGTATGGGTGTGGCCTCTTCCTACATTTGACAGGATATATATCTATATATATATGATTTGAACCCAAGACAGAATAAATATATGTAGTTTGGAGGGATATATATATATATGGTTTGAATCCAAGGCAGAAAAAAAGCTTGCAATACAAATAGGAGCTATATAATTTAGGCATCATGAAGAATAATTTTTTTTCTAATTGGTAAAATTCTTTAGTGTAAATAGCATTTAAGCTGGTATTAAAGGACCAACACAATTAAAGATAATGTGCAATTACAGTTGGAAAAGCAGCTCAATCAAGGCATTTAACATGAGATGCTTCCCTGGCCCTTTGGTGCATGTTAGAAGACTGACAGGGAGCTTGAATACCACTGCCTGACTGGTAGATAGTCACATGTAAGAATGTAATTGATCATGAAAAAGGTTAAAAATGAGAATGAGAGCTAATAAATGATAACCAGAAGGCATGTATTTTGCCGTATGTGGTTCAGCACAGATTTCAAACTCTTACGCATAAAATCTGCTGCATCTTGAGCGTCTATCCCAGAATACGTGGAGATTGTCCTTAGCTTATGTTAAGTTTTCTCAAATTTTATTTTTATGGCTTTTATTTTATTGTTGTGGCTATCTTAATTTGTTGTAATTTTACTTTGAAATATCAATCCTCATCTTACTCTGAAGTATATTTAGATAAAATAATATCCCATCTGAGTTTTTCTTGAAAATTATTCTGTGGTAGTGGGAGTAAGAAAGCAAACTAAAATAAGATTGGCTATATCATGATACATTTTGAAGCTGGATAATGATATATGGATTCATTATACTATTCCTTTTACTTTTCCAAATGTTTGAAATTAGCGACAATGAAAAGTTAAAAATTTTTATCCCACCCTGTCACCAATCTGAGACTTAATGCAGGCAAGCTGGAATGCTGTTGGTGGTATCTGTTGTTCACATATTTGCTTTGAGGAATTTCTCTCTCTTATCTATGGTGCCCTCTCTCCTGTTTTTCATGCTCTTTAGCTTTTGAAAGGCTTACCTTCATGGTCCAAATCAAGTATCTCTTTTTTTTTTTTTGAGACAGAGTCTCGCTCTGTCACCCAGGCTGGAGTGCAATGGCACGATCTCAACTCACCGTAACCTCCACCTCCTGGATTCAAGCGATTCTCCTGCATCAGCCTCCAGAGTAGCTGGGATTACAGGCGTACACCACCATGCCAGGCTACTTTTTGTATTTTTAGTAGAGATGGGGTTTCACCATGTTGACCAGGCTGGTCACAAACTCCTGACTCCAAGAGATCCACCCACCTCAGCTTCCCAAAGTGCTGGGATTACAGGCATGAGCCACCGCGCCCAGCCAAGTGTCTCTTTCTTAAGAATGGTTTCCATGACTCCCACATTGCACGCACACTTTTTGTATTTGAAAGTACATTGCATGCACACTTTTTGTATTTGAAAGTTTAAACACTTTATTTCAAACATTCTTTTACTTGTAAACTATTTACTGAGCATGAATTTTGTTCTTGGCTCTTGAATGTCCTCAAGTAGATCAAGTTTAACAGACAAATTTACAAATATTTACAAAACAAAATGTGATTAGAACTATAATGGAAGTCTACATAAGGTGCTATGAGAACATCATGGAGGAGGGAAATTTAACAGCTAGCAGGAGCACAGGACAGGTCCTAGCTTATTGCTCCAATAACTTTGGGCCTTTCAGAATTTTCTGAAGCCTGAAGCTGCCGAATGCTGCTGTTTTTTTTTTTTTTTTAAAGCCTCTCCTCTACCAACAGAAAATTTCTCCTTCTTGCAAACCCTCAAATCACAGTGGAGTAGAGCATAGGCTTCATCCAATGCCTTTGGTATCAAATTCCAGCTCTAGCTCTTACTAGAGCTAGCCATGTTATCTTAGAAAAAGTGTTTGTCTTAAGCATCATCTATAAAGAAGGTTGACTGAACATGAACAAAATAAGTAGAACATATGATTATAGAAATTTGTGCCCACTTATTTTACTGACTTCTGCCTTATTTCATTAAATTATTTGAGAATCTTTAATGGACTATACGTTTGTTGAATGAAAAGAGCAAAGATTGGAATTCTTTCTATCTCATGACACCAAAACAACACTTGTAAAAATATGTATCAATTAAATTGGTTTCTTGGACCGCATTTACTTAGCTCATATGCACATATGCTATATGGCAGGGAATGTTCCCTAAGCGTGGAGAATCTGGAGATTTGCAATGGTGCAGAGCCTAGGAGAAAAAAAATTGTTTACTTAGTCCCCTTTCAGCATCCCTAATTGTGTCTTGGAGGTGACTTGATTTGACCCTATAATGCATTATGCTGAACATAGGCTAAAGCTTCTTTTAAACAATGACCTTATTTTTATTATGTTTATTTTTATTATTTCCTTCTATTTCTGGTAAGTTATACTGGTTTCTTTTAATTTAGAGTTTAATTTTGTAAAATAAACATAGAGAGATAGTAAATATTGCATGTGAATTACTTAAGTTTAGGTAATATTTTGCTATATAAAGATAGGGTTTTAGAAGAAAAAGTAACAACAGATAATAGATAATAGAATTATCTATTACAACAGATAATAGAATTCAAACTCATTTGAGGATAAGTGACCTGCCCCAATTACAAAACTGATACCGGCAGAGTTGAGGTGAACCTAAGCCTCTTAATATTACTAGCTCAAGGCTCTCTCCAACCTTTAATGCTCCTCTGATAAATAGTTTTAATTAATATTTGACGACCGACTGTCTTCTCTAAGTCAACTCCTTCCATCCTGAATAATGCCAATGTTCATGGATATTAATGTGAATCAATAAAAACTTAAAGCACAAGGTGGCATGTACTCAGGGCTGAGAACTATCTATGAGAGACAAGGAAAGGTCACAAAAATGTACTTTACAATGTTGTGCAATTTATTAGATGTATAAAGCAAATAAATCTCCATACATGTGATAGGATTGTATGGGATTCAAAAGGTCAAATAGTCAGTGATACGTTAGTGGACCAAACAGATCTATTTTTCCAAAAGCCACAAATCTGTCCTCGGGGGTAAAAGGAGCTTCTAGCAAGCATACACTTAAGAGTTTTATGTAAACAAGGAAGGAAGGCATTCTATCAATGCTGCCAAAATCCACCCTTCAGTGTAAAATAATGCTGAAATTTATGAAAAATAAGATGTCTTGTGATCCATGAGAAACTAAGGAGAGGAATGTCTCTAGACATTGGGCAGAGGGGAGGCAAGGATAGCAAGGACACTTTTTATTGTACGGCTTTGTACACATGTTGGTTATTAAACCTATTGGATGGCTTACTTATTTAAGCAATAGAATTCTCCCACAAAATGCCCTGACCAAATGGCTAACAGACTCTGAACCCTTAGAAAATCACTTCTTTAGAAGAATATTTAAAGCTAGAGGTTACTTTTTTGTTGAATTAAGGTTTTGCAGTCATTTTACAGAATACGATTACATATATTTTAGTTAGCAGATGTCCTTTACAAAACATGCCATTATTTTGAAACTGAGATAATTTTAGAAACATCATACAAAGAAGTACACAATCTGAATTTCTCAATAACGATATAACGGAATTTAAATTTTGAGTAGCATAAGGCAGTATCTGAAAACCGTTAATTCAGTTCCACTGCACGTTTCTCCTAGTTACAAACAGCTTCAATTTTGCACATAAGCATTGTGTATACATTTCAAACATGAAAACTGGAATCAAAGGCAGACTATAGAATACAAAAGAATAGAAAAAGATGCTGGGCAAGGACTTTCGGTTTTTCACTTTATTACTGTGGTAACCACTAGACATTACTCCTCATGAAAAAACGCAACTATTAATGATCATTTCTACGTTGAACGTGACTTATAGATACCTACCTTGTAAGTCCAGTGCTACCACAGCAGTATCGTCTTCTAATCCTTCAATCACCTCACACTTATATCTCCCATAATCTTCCAGAGTGAGGTCTGTGATGACCAGAGAAGCATCATTATCACTGCCTCCCTTCAGAAACACCCTACCCTGGTAGCCTCCATAGGTTTTTTTGTGGTATCCCATGGAAACAAAAACATCCACTTCCTTGAGGTAATCCGAAGTTAGCTTGGTCCACTTAATTCGGATTTTATGGATTCCTGAGCCAAATGCTGTAGGGTCTCGATAAAATTTGCATGGCAGTGTAACATTGCCACCTCTGTGTGAGAACACCTTGGCTTGCTCTGCTTCTACAAGTAGACGGGGGCCATTTTCTGCTATAATTAAAAAGGAAAAAAAGAAAGAAAATAACTATTAATATACTTTCAGACATTTTTGTAAAATGAAATACGTTACATATACAGGATATCTGACAAAGGATAGCTTTGGGTGGTTAGCTTCTCTACATAATCTCTTTTGAACCAAATAGAAAGTGACCTCTAATAACTAGAGGGTATCTCTAAAGTAGTCGTGTATTTTAAACCAAAGGGAAAGAAGTTACATTATCGTCAGTAAGAAATATTGGATATAAGACTTCACAGTCATTTGAAGGTCAAAGATTTCATAATAAATTCTATTTATTATCGTTTCAATTTTTTTCTTCTACATTTACATATCAAAAAAATAGAAACAAGACCAAGAGAAGTGAGAGAGTTGCATGACGGGTTCATCAGTATAAACCCAAACATTTCAAGGTAAGGTAAACCCAGCTGGGCTTTCTAATACAGTAAGTTTGTATTGTACTTACAGGCAAAATATGAAGCAACATGATTCACTTTCATTGTACTGTTCTGGCCAAAGAACTCAGAATATCCTCACATTTATGACTTCTAGTCAAGTATACACCTGCGTTAGGCTATTTTGAAACCTTTCAGGAAATATGTATTTCGTTTTCACAGAAAGATTAGACAAAGGTAATTTTAGTAAACGCTTTTGACAAATTCCAGAAGATTTTGAAATGTATTCCTCAAAATTTGAATGTTAAAAGCATATCCAAAGTTATACTTCTTTTCCAATTAACCAAATAATTATTTCCTTCTTTACCCCCTTAAATATCCTTCTATTCTCTCTCTTTGCTTTCTGCTATGTCTCATTTTGCAGTTATCTTATTACTTCCACCTTTCCTTTCCTTGTCCTTTTGTTTTCCTCCAAGGACTTTATTGCCTTCCAAAGAGCACCACAATATCCTGAGTCTGCCAAGTCAGCAGGTCTGCCGTTTTCTACATACCAGCTGTTATTTTCAGATCTTGGCTTTCTCTGGGGTTTCCCCCTGGCTAGCACATTGTGCTTTTGACCTTGACAGTGTCTCTTGAGGATGTGCAAGATTTGAAAATGAGAAAGCGATATAAGTTTTCCTGGATATGGATATCTTTGTGTCCATACACAGCTTTCAAAGCTGCCAAAGCTGCCCTTCACACAACTCTACAGACCTCCTGCCTTGGGCAGATAGGTGTTGAATAATCCTTCACCATGAATCATTTAAGATGTCCAGGTCACCGAGAAGAGTAGCCATGTTGAGACACACAGTTATTGAATGGCAAATATAGGATTTGGATTTTAAAATAGAAAGTGTCCAAAAAATAGACATAGCATCTCTTTTTTTATCACACAGCAATCAGAATTAATATTTTTAATGAGCATATCATTTCATTTATAAATGATTTCCAAGCCTCAAAAAGCTGAAAAGTTTAGCAAAGCCATCAATACCCCTCACTTTGAATAGATAACGAAATGCAAGGATAATGGCTTCATTTAGTATTTAGTTAAGAGGAATCACAAATCCAGCTCATTAAGCATTTCCTTTATATTCCATTCTTGAGCTCATTATTTAGGACCATAGAATCTCAAGATATAAAAGATAAATCTGTGTAATTCTACCCTACATACAATTTTTCCCAGGCAATATCCACAATGCCTGCATGCAAGTTCTACTGAAACATCTCTAGTGTCTTCTTTCTAGGAGGAGGAAAAAGTGCTGTCGACTAAGTTTTCTCAGTAATGCCTGAGGGTCATAGGAAACATTTCCTTACCAGTATCTTCTGGGGGGCAAGGGTTGGGGGTGGAAACTTCCCATACTGGAACATAGTTTAGATAAGACACATAGCTACAAGAGGTCTCAGTTTCATTATTCTTTCAAGTTGTTTGGTTAAAAGTCAAAAATAATGCCCAAATGCACTGGCATAGAGGATATTATACAAGTTGCGAACAAGGGCTCTAATGTGACATCGACCTTGGTCTAACCTCACTTCCTCAATTTACTAGCTCTGTAGCCTTGGGCAAGTTGTGCAACCCCTAAGCCCTAATTTCCTTATATGTGAATTACAGATACTATTACCTACAATATACAATTAACTTAGTACACATAAAGGGCTTAGGACAATGGCTGACCAATATGAAGTGTACACTGACTACTAAACTGTTCCTACTGCATAGATTTTACACAGTATTTTCCAACTAAGATACTGCCCAATATAGAGCATAGTTTTGTCATATATTAGTCTTCCATAATTTCACTTATTTATAAAGTTTTGAATCATGTGGAGTAAAAAGTAAATACATAAAATGCCACCTGTGAGACTTGGAAATAGGAGACTTGGAAAATTGGGAGGTTCAGTGTAATCATAAACGGTTCCAGAATGAACACAAGGTCTAAATGTTTTATAAATTAAAGGGTTAAGGCAAAGATCAAAACTCTTGTATAAGGGACTCAGACTTCTAATTTTTTTCTGTGGTTAACTGTAAACCATCTTGCAGTATTTTAGAAGTGTAGGCTTCTGATTTTGTTTGTGTTTTACTTCTACTCCAGCATTGTGACTAGAGGATGACTTGCGTGGTATAATGTTGAAAATTAAGCAGACACCAAACATCCACTGACCCTCACCCAAAATAGTTTTTTAAACAAGCCTATCAAAATGTATAAAATTCTACCATTCTCATTTGTTTTGGGGTGTGTGTGTGTGTGTGTGTGTGTGTGTGTGTTGAGGTAATAGATGCCAGAAGTCTTTGACTGAAATTCAAAGAACCCTAGCAAAGGTATGTAATGTATTTACTGACTAAGGCCATTAAGTTTCCTTAGGCTAAACCTCCAAAAATGGCCTTGAGAATAATGGTTTTGTTTGTTTGTTTGCTTTTAGAAGATCTACACTGCAGACTATATAGCACTGAGCATTGCTGGAGAAGTGGTCTGTTGCAGGCTCTCCCATGCCTTAGCTGTTGGACTCTGATAAGTCTACCTCATGAGAATCTTGAGCTTGCAGTTTTTACCAGGTGCTATGTCACAGGTTGTCATCACTGGGACCAGCCAGGAAACACGCTGAAGTAGATAGGGAAAGGAAAGGGATGAAGACAGAGGAAAGGGAACCACAGGTGCTGATTACAAACTTTGCACACTCTTGCCTAGAGAAAGTCTTGCATCTGATCATTGGATTTAAACTCCTGGATCAGTTTGAAATTAATGTTTAAATCAAAACTGTTTGATTGGGGCTGGGTGCAGTGGCTCACACCTGTAATCCTAGCACTTTGGGAGGCTGAGGCAGGCAGATCACTTGAGGTCAGGATTTCGAGATCAGCCTGGTCAACATGGTGAAACCCCGTCTCAACTAAGAGTACAAAAATTAGACAGGCATGGTGGTGCATGCCTGTAGTCCCAGCTACTCAGTAGGCTGAAGCAGGAGAATTGCCTGAACCTCGGAGGCGGAGGTTGCAGTGAGCTGAGATTGCGTCACTGTACCTCAGCCTGGGCAACACGGCAAGACTACGTCTCAAAAAAAAAAAAAAAAAAAAAAAAAAAAAAAA